>NC_084629.1:33504562-33804562 GCF_033978795.1 Nerophis ophidion | reverse complement strand
GCAGACGTTGTGCAGTAAGTCATTGTTTTATTGTGTTTGCATATCTTGTTTAGCGCTTAGCAATTCTGCTACATGATGCTTAGTGTTTGATTAAAGCTGCATCTGTTTACCACAGAGCTTCTAAAACTTGTAGATCATCCTCCCTATATCCAGGCTCAAAAATGTAAGTTTCGAGATAATCATTTGTCCCGAACTAGACTTTGTTGTCTCTCACCAAGTCTGCCATGATTGGTCTTGTTGTTGTTGAAGGAAAAGTGAACGTTTTGACAATAATATGCCACCGAATGCTTAAAATTAGTGAAATATGCAAATATTACATGTTATTATGAATGTTATTACATTACATATATACTTTGAGCGCATATATAAAACATTGATGGAAGCTTTTGGAGGATTTTAGAGTGATTTATAGGCGGAATAGAGCCACTATTATTTGCTCCATTGTTAGCTGAACTTTGCTTGTGTTTCTTTACAGTTAAGAATGCATACAAAAATGGTAAATGGGTTATACTATAGCGCGTTTCTACCTTCAAGGTACTCAAAGCTCTTTGACACTACTTCCAAATTCACCCATTCACACACACACATTCACATGGCGGGAGCTGCCATGTAAGGCGCTAACCACAACCCATGAGGAGCAAGGGTGAAGCGATATCGTTATGTTAACCTGTGATCACTAGCTTGTGCTGCGATACTGACAAATGGAGCTGCTGCTTCGCCTCTGAGTTGGTGAAAGTTAATTCTAGATTATGAATCATGTATCTCACCTGGATAGGAGAAGCTTGTGGACGTAAACCCAAAAGTTGGTCAACTTTGACATCCAAAAACATAAAAAAATGCTCGTTTGCGACACCTTTTTTGAGGATTATGATTAATTCTTCATCTAAACTGGAAGATACAAACATCCCATCAGTCTTTATTCCAGTGAGAGCAGACGTTGTGCAGTAAGTCATTGTTTTATTGTGTTTGCATATCTTGTTTAGCGCTTAGCAATTCTGCTACATGATGCTTAGTGTTTGATTAAAGCTGCATCTGTTTACCACAGAGCTTCTAAAACTTGTAGATCATCCTCCCTATATCCAGGCTCAAAAATGTAAGTTTCGAGATAATCATTTGTCCCAAACTAGACCTTGTTGTCTCTCACCAAGTCTGCCATGATTGGTATTGTTGTTGTTGAAGAAAAAGTGAACGTTGTGACAATAATACGCCACCGAATGCTTAAAATGAGTGAAATATGTAAATATTACATGTTCTTATGCATGTTATTACATTACATATATACTTAGAGCGCATATATAAAACATTGATGGTGGCTTTTGGAGGATTTTAGAGTGCTTTATAGGCGGGATAGAGCCACTATTATTTGCTCCATTGTCAGCTGACCTTTGCTTGTGTTTCTTTACAGTTAAGAATGCATAGAAAACTGGTAAATCGGTTATACTATAGCGCTTTTCTACCTTCAAGGTACTCAAAGCTCTTTGACACTACTTCCAAATTCACCCATTCACACACACATTTACATGGCGGGAGCTCCCATGCAAGGCGCTAACCACAACCCATGAGGAGCAAGGGTGAAGCGATATCGTTATGTTAACCTGTGATCACTAGCTTGTGCTACGATACTGACAAATTGAGCTGCTGCTTCACCTCTGAGTTGGTAAAAGTTAATTCTAGATTATGAATCATGTATCTCACCTGGATAGGAGAAGCTTGTGGACATAAACCCAAAAGTTGGTCAACTTTGACATCCAAAAACATAAAAAAATGCTCGTTTGCGACACCTTTTTTGAGGATTATGATTAATTCTTCATCTAAACTGGAAGATACAAACATCCCATCAGTCTTTATTCCAGTGAGAGCAGACGTTGTGCAGTAAGTCATTGTTTTATTGTGTTTGCATATCTTGTTTAGCGCTTAGCAATTCTGCTACATGATGCTTAGTGTTTGATTAAAGCTGCATCTGTTTACCACAGAGCTTCTAAAACTTGTAGATCATCCTCCCTGTATCCAGGCTCAAAAATGTAAGTTTCGAGATAATCATTTGTCCCAAACTAGACTTTGTTGTCTCTCACCAAGTCTGCCATGATTGGTCTTGTTGTTGTTGAAGGAAAAGTGAACGTTTTGACAATAATATGCCACCGAATGCTTAAAATTAGTGAAATATGTAAATAGTACATGTTATCATGAATGTTATTACATTACATATATACTTTGAGCGCATATATAAAACGTTGATGGAAGCTTTTGGAGGGTTTTAGAGTGATTGATAGGCGGAATAGAGCCACTATTATTTGCTCCATTGTTAGCTGACCTTTGCTTGTGTTTATTTACAGTTAGGAATGCATACAAAAATGGTAAATGGGTTATACTGTAGCGCTTTTCTACCTTCAAGGTACTCAAAGCTCTTTGACACTACTTCCAAATTCACCCATTCACACACACACATTCACATGGCGGGAGCTGCCATGTAAGGCGCTAACCACGACCCATCAGGAGCAAGGGTGAAGTGTCTTGCCCAAGACACAACGGATGTGACAAGGTTGGTAGAAGGTGGGGATTGAACCAGGAACCCTCAGTTTGCTGGCACGGCCACTCTCTCACGTCGTCCCAACCCCCCAAAAAAACCCTGCGTTTTTATCTTGTGCAAGGATTGTGAATGACTGAATAAAATGGAAGATATTTAAAAAAAAAATGCAGTTCCCCTTTAGATCATATTTTTTAGATCAGAATATTTTTATTGAATCAGTCTTATTCAAAATAACCATAAGGGAAATGCTTCATACTGTGGGTTTATCGGAGGACACAATACATCCAGTACAGTGAAACTATTTTAATCTCTGCATGCAAAAAAGACCCGTGGTGTAAATCAAATCTTTCGACTCACTATTGGTTGGGCACATGTTCTTTTAACATACACCCTGCAGGGACAAATGTATTCAATTTGTCAAGTCAAGAGCTTCATTTCTATGTGGCTTCTGGGCTGCAAATGCCAACAAGAAACCTAGCAACAAAAAGGTCCATTGTTCATCAGGACACTGAGCCGCCCACACATGCACCCCCGTGGGCTACCAGAGTCAAACTCTGCTAACGAATGGCTGGCTGTCGCAGTTCCATGGCTTTGTGCGGGAGACATTTAACATACGCGGACAAACCTCACTCACCTGTGAGGTTCCTCAGACCCAACTGACGCAGGCCAAAGTTTCCATCGCGTCTGTAGTTGAGGAAGATTGCCAGCGAGTAGCGGTCCTCGTACAGCTTAGTCCCTCGGATGATCCGCAGGTTCTCCAGAGGCAAGTAGTCGAATTGGTTGAGAGCCACCAAGACGTAACCTGTCACTTCTCGAATTGACTGCAACAAAAAAACGGAGAGATATTTTAGTGGATGCTAAAGTAATATCGATTATACAATCTATTGTATTCACAAAACAATATCAGCAAGTAAAAATATACAAACCCCGTTTCCATATGAGTTGGGAAATTGTGTTAAATGTAAATACAAATGAAATACAATGATTTGCAAATCATTTTCAACAGTTGAATATGCTGCAAAGACAACATATTTGATGTTCAAACTGATAAACTTTTGTTTCTTTGCAAATAGTCATTAACTTTACAATTTGATGCCAGCGACGCGTGACAAAGAAGTTGGGAAAAGTGGCAATAAATACTGATAAAGTTGAAGAATGCTCATCAAACACTTATTTAGAACATCCCACAGGTGTGCAGGCTAATTAGGAACAGGTGGGTGCCATGATTAAGTATAAAAACAGCTTCCCAAAAAATGCTCAGTCTTTCACAAGAAAGGATGGGGCGAGGTACAGCCCTTTGTCCACAACTGCATGAGCAAATGGTCAAACAGTTTAAGAACAATGTTTCTCAAAGTGCAATTGCAAGAAATTTAGGGATTTCAACATATACGGTCCATAGTATCATCAAAAGGTTCAGCGAATCTGGAGAAATCACCCCACGTAAGCAGCATGGCCGGAAACCAACATTGAATGACCGTGACCTTCGATCCCTCAGAGGGCACTGTATTAAAAACCGACAATCAATCTCTAAAGGATATCACCACATGGGCTCAGGAACACTTCAGAAAACCACTGTCAGTAAATACAGTTGGTTGCTACATCTCTAAGTGCAAGTTAAAGCTCTACTATGCAAAGCGAAAGCCGTTTATCAACAACATCCGAAAAAGCCGCCGGCTTCTCTGGGCCCGAGATCATCTAAGATGGACTGATGCAAAGTGGAAAAGTGTTCTGTGATGTTCTGGGGGTGCATTAGTGCTCAAGGCATGGGTAACTTACACATCTATGAAGGCACCATTAATGCTGAAAGGTACCTACAGGTTTTGAAACAACATATGCTGCCATCCAAGCGTCGTCTTTTTCATGGACGCCCCTGCTCATTTCAGCAAGACAATGCCAAGCCATATTCAGCACTAGTACAACAGCGTGGTTTCGTAAAAAAACTTTCGTAAAAAGACCTGTCTCCAATCGAAAATGATTGACGCATTATGAAGCGTAAAATACGACAGCGGAGACCCCCGACTGTTGAACGACTGAAGCTCTACATATAACAAAGATGGGAAATAATTCCAATTTCAAAGCTTCAACAATTAGTTTCGTCAGTTCCCAAACGTTTTTTGAGTGTTGTTAAAAGAAAAGGTGATGTAGCACAGTGGTGAACATGCCCTTTCCCAACTACTTTGGCACGTGTTGCAGCCATGAAATTTTCAGTTAAATACTGTCTTTCATTTATTTAAAAAAAAATGAAGTTTATAAGTTTGAACATCAATTATCTTGTCTTCGTAGTGCATTCAATTGAATATGGGTTGAAAAGGATTTGCAAATCATTGTATTCTATTTATATTTGAATCCAACACAATTTCCCAACTCATATGGAAACGGGGTTTGTACATGCGTTGTAACAGACTTTGCAATTCCATGATGTTAAATGGCATGAACGTATTATCAACAGTGTGTTGCTTCATCAGGAAGTACTCTTTGCCATGACGCTAACTCTAGTCTTTTGTTGCACCTTAAAAGTGTTAGTACTGTAAGTATTGTACTTATTACACACCAGCGGTTTGACAGTAACCTCACCTTAGTTGTAGTTTTCTTTACCAAATTTGGAGGTGTTAAAATTGTTGTGAAAAATGTTAATCGGTAGCAAATATATGGCAAAGCCACGAGCTAGCCTATTTTGAAATTGGCCTCCTCTATCAGGCATAATTGTGTAACAAAGGACATCCCGTGTGGTTGGACCATGCGTACGCCGGTAAACCACACTCTCTGACAACCCTCTCTGATAGCCCGTGATATTAGGTCCAATGCCGGCGACGCCTGTTCGAGTCCTGGGCGGAACTGTAACACCAAACAGCTGAAAGACTGACTACACGACTGCTCCACTTGCATTCTTGGCATAGGCAGTTGCAACAATACCTCGAGGCAGTTTGACACAGCCTGCCCCGGGTGCTGCTTGACTGCTTGTTTACCCACCAAGTACTTGAGCCCGTGCATCATGTACAACCGGACGTGGGCTTCAGGCAACCTGATTTTTCGGGAACAGTATTGTTATGGTTTTCGTTGTGTTATCTGGGCCTCCAATGTGTCAATCTGTCCTTTTTAAAGCCAATTATTTCCTCTTTACAATTTCTCTAATAGCAACGATTACTTTTTCATTATTGTATGTGTCTAGCTGGTATAAGGTGGCAACTTGTCCAGGGTGTACCCTGCCTTCCGCCCGATTGTAGCTGAGATAGGCACCAGCGCCCCCCGGAACCCTGAAGGGAATAAGCGGTAGAAATGGATGGATGGATGGATGGATGTTTCTAGACAGTCCTCTTTCAATATTTCTATGTGAAGTTTTAGCTACCTGTGGTATTCCTTCTGGCTGAATTTTGGACTCATCCTTGGTTTGAACCTTTGCCAAGTCCCTTTCTGGACTGTTTGCCCTCATCGTGCTTGAACCTTGCGTATATTAACAGACTTAGGGTGGCATTCTGCCCGCTCCCACCGTAATTGGACATTTTCATTTGGCCCACCTTTTGTAATCGCTGCATCTTTGGCAGGCGTGTTCACTGCAACTATCATTTGGGAAAATATTTGACTCCGCGATGTTGTGGTATTAGCCGTCATAGTGCTCATTTCTAGTTCAAGTTTGTCTCATAAACAAAAAAGATCTGCATGCACAGAACTTTTGTACACCAAAAACTGTACATAACTTTGTTTTTTTATGCTATTTTCTGTAGCACTTGTCCTCATTAGGGTCACATAGATGACCCTAGATGACAAGGAATTTAGGGATTTCACCATCTACGGTCTGTAATATCATCAAAAAGTTCAGAGAATCTGGAAAAATCACAGCACGTAAGCAGCAAGGCTGAAAACCAACACTGAATGCCAATGACCTTTGATGCCTCAGGCGGAACTGCATCAAAAAGCGACATCA
The DNA here is from genome assembly GCF_033978795.1 of Nerophis ophidion. Taxonomy (NCBI): domain Eukaryota; kingdom Metazoa; phylum Chordata; class Actinopteri; order Syngnathiformes; family Syngnathidae; genus Nerophis; species Nerophis ophidion. Next base: position 33,798,113 of record NC_084629.1, on the reverse strand, counting down.
TTGTGTAAAGGATATCACCACATGGGCTCAGGAACACTGGCTGACTTCTGGTTAGAGGCAGGGTCCACCATGGACTGGTCACTAATCATTCACAGACTAACAAACTACTTTTACCATGGATCAATATCATCATTGATACTACATTAAAGTATTTTAATGCAAATTCCCTTTGGCTACAAGCGGCTAGAAACTAATTATGTGTCGCCTTACGCAGTGTGGATATGCTGGCCTGAGCTAATAACAATCACCTCCATTATGGCAAATAAACTGCGATTATTAGAATCACAAGTATCATTATGAAGTAATGTTATCACTGGAGGACGAGGCTAAACATGTGACACAACAAGAGCAAGCCAGGAGCAGGCATGCTAATAGCTAAGCTTATCGCTGAACTAGCTTTGAACAACACCAAAAAGAAAGTGCTTTGTAAACTTTAAGAAATGTAGACACTAACATGTTGTAGATTAATACAAACTATTCCTTGTACTCCAGAGATGATACTTGTAAGAAATATGTAGATTAATAAAAGTATAAAGCAGGGCTGTCCAAACATTTTCCACTGAAAAATCAAAGCATGCGGGGGCTATTTTGATATTTTTCATTGTCAAAACCAACACAAAATATATATTTTTTAAGCATTTAGGGCTCCCCTCAAGTTTGGTCCTGGGGACCCAGAAGGATCTCATTCAAAAAATGTTTTAAATAAGTCATATATTTAAAAAAAAATGTAAAACTTAAATCTGTATATCAATTTTAGATTTGTCTATTCAAAGTTTTTTTTTGTTTTTATTTATGTTGTATGCCCTTCTTTGCCAAACCCCCCCCCCCCTAAAACATACAATATGCCATATTTACCCCACATATTTAAGCCTCAAGTAGATGAATATTGGGAGTCTTAAGAAGGTCAATAATTCATAACAACATTGACTTTGATTGATTATTATTTTTTGAGCAATGAGAGTAAAAAAGGCTGCTTTGTGAGATTACAGTCAAAATTACAACTACTTCTAATTACATTTCAGCTGTTTTCTCTTTTATTCCACTTTTTTTTGTAATATCATTTTTAGAATGTGTCACGTTTTGGACGCTAAAGGGAGGATAATCTAACTATTGTTGTGTCAGCATTGTTGCAGCCAGAAATACACACCATGGAAGGCGATCCGTCCATGAATTGGTGGCGTCGATACCAAGGCGAGTATTAGTATATGATCGATAATTTGATGATTAGTTATGGTAAATCGTTTTGTTTTTTTCTCTAAATATTGTGTTGTTGTTGTTACTGGTAATATTTACAAACTAAAAATAATTCCCTCGACCGAGGAGGACTTTCAGGGTAAAAAAAAAAAAAAGGAATAGATAGTACACAATAATTAAACAAAAGATACTATTGACTTTGTTTTGATCACATAATTGTCTGTGATAAAAGAAAATAAGGAACTAGTTAAAATGATGTTAAACTTTAAATAGCAATCACCAATCATCATACATTGAACATTTTACACTTATCCTAAATTCCACACTATAAGCTGCTACTTTTTTCCTACACTTTGAACTCTGCGGCTTATAAAACGGAGCGGCTAATTCATGATTTTTCTTTGCTAAAAAAAAAAAAAAAAAAAAAAAAAGCAGACACAGGGGTGTTTTATTGCTTGTGCTATGATGCAATGTCCTACCATTTAGCAGCAGTGCTTTTTTGTTTTTTGTTTTAAACCGGAGTGCCGTTCAGTCTTCTAGCCGTCCAAAGCAGGTCGACTCGTGTGGATTCTTCATTCATTCTTCACATAATTCTTACTTACTAAACTGTCCCGTGTGGGATGTCTGTAGTAGTGTTTTCATGCATATTTGCACATGCTATCGCAATGTAATGAACCTTGCACCGTTAGCATTAGCTAATATGCTAAGACATGTCTGTGTTAGTATTGTTAATTTAAAATGGCATTCTTTTTGTATTGTTTCAGTTTCGCAGGTTCCTCAATAAATTAACCGAATCTTCACTGTGGAGTTATTGACTTCTGTTTTGTTTGATCAGCTGTTTTACTGCCATGTTACAGACACTGTTTGGAAACAAATTAAGGTATGTAAGTAAGCAATTTAGCATTTCACAATGTATATATCTGCCGTGTGGCTAATACATCCATCCATTTTCTACCGCTTGTCCCTTTTGGAGTCGTGGGGGGTGCTGGAGCCTATTTCAGCTGCATTCGGGCGGAAGGCAGCGTACACCCTGGACAAGTCGCCAGCTCATCACAGGGCGAACACAGATAAACAGACAACAATCCCACTCACATTTACACACTAGGGACCATTTAGTGTTGCCAATCAACCTATCCCCAGGTGCATGTTTTTGGAAGTGGGAGGAAGCCAGAGTACCCGGAAGGGAACCCACTCAGTCACGGGGAGAACATGGAAACTCCACACAGATTGAACTCAGGACTACTCAGGACCTTTGATTTGTGAGGCACATGCACTAACCCCTGTGCCACCGGGCTAATGTACTGTATGGAAACATAGTTTTTTCTTTTACAAATTTATTGGGTGCTCTATCGTCCAGAAAACATAGTAATATGTGTAATCCGTTATAAATGATAAATGGGTTGTACTTCTATAGCGCTTTTCTACCTTCAAGGTACTCAAAGCGCTTTGACACTACTTCCACATTTACCCATTCACACACACATTCACACACTGATGGAGGGAGCTGCCATGCAAGGAGCCAACCAGCACCCATCAGGAGCAAGGGTGAAGTGTCTTGCTCAGGACACAACGGACGTGACAAAGTTGGTACTAGGTGGGATTTGAACCAGGGACCCTCGGGTTGCGCACGGCCACTCTTCCTCTGCGCCACGCCATCCCTAAATTATGTTAAGTTATGGTATTAAGTTATGGTATTAATATCGACTGATATCACTTGTAAATGATCGGTATCAGAATCAGCAGCATAAAACCCTGATTGAAATATCCCTACTTTTTACACAATATACACTTACCTAATCATATGTAAAAATTTAGAGTCTCTCACAAACTAAACGTGCATATGTTTCGAATGTTAGAGGAATCTGTAGATGACACGGGGATCTTCCAACTGAGATTTGTAACCAGAACCCCTGGCTGTAAGGCGGACGTGAGCCGTGTGAGACAATGAGGCAGAAAGCGTGGAAATGTGGAATGGGGGGCGGTGGGAGGGGCACATGCATGCATCATAATATTGACAGCATGTGCCTCCCAGGTCTTTCTTTCCGTAATGAATTATGCCAGTGAGGTGAATCAAAACCTCGGAGTGAGGACCCTTCGCTCCAGGGCTGGAGACCACGCTGCAACAGGGTTCAGTGCTCGCGTCTCGTACTGGGCGGGGGGGTTGGGGGGTGGGGGAGGGGGGTTGGGGGGGAACGTGCACATTATTATAGAGGGGCAGGGGCTCAAAGTCAGAAAAGGTCCTTTACACAATATGGAAATGAATGTAAAATCAAATTTGCTAATAGGAAGCAAACTACTTAGCTGTGTGTCCTTTGTAGGTAAAAGTGATTGCCATTTCTTTTGTATCAACAAATTATTGTCATAATGAGTTAATTCACATTATCATAGGCTTGGAAGACATGAAAAGCAACAAAACAATGGTTTATTATTAGGCTATTTATTGTTAAAGATAAGCACTATAATATTGAACATTGAACAGTGCAACATGAACTTCGGAAAAAAAATTCAAAAATAAATACCCAAATGGAAATAACTTCAATGTGAAAATCTGTCCTTCTTCCCTTTACTTGGTGAAAACACTATCAAGTTGTAACTTCTGGTCTTTCTCACTTAATGCTCAGACTAAACAACTGAAACGCAATACAACTTTGTATCCAAACCTCTACTGTGAGAGAAATGTGATCCGCCGTAAACCCAGTGCATTTTATTTTGAAAATTACCCCGGTGTTTTATTTTGTATTTTGTACACTACTTCCTGTCCCGCACGATCCGCTCTGCTCTGTGCTCAATTGATGTGCAGAGCTCAATTGATGCGCTGTGCTCCGACGTCCGGCAAAAACAGAAACTGACACATTGAATAATAGAATAATCAGGGGCGCCGCTAGGGATTTTAGGCCCCATGAAAAGAATCTTTACAGGGCCCCCAACACAGCGGCAACATTATTTGATGCTATTTTACATACATATAGGGTTTATGCTTATTAAACCATTAAAATTGTTCAAAATGACTTTTATTTAATTCATTTTAATTAATGAATTACCTTCATATTTGTATTGTTTTGAGACTGTAATAAAATGTATTATATTTTGTATTATATCATTATTATTTCAACACACACAGCTGCTCACCTCCTTCCTCATGTTGGGGCACTGGGGCTGATTCAAGGGCAAGGGGAGTTGGGGGCTGACAGACAGCTGCTGCTGCTGGTGCAGTTGACTCTGTTCAGAATGAGGCATCATTTTGACAGAGGGGAGATCAACTATTACTGAATAACAACAGCTTGATAAATGTTTGACTGGATTGATTATTTAACTAATATAGCAGTAAAATGTAAAAATCCAGAGTTTTCTTGAGCTAACATGGTGAGAAATGTGAGCTAGCTTATTACCACAGTAGGGACAAAGTTAATATGCATAACTTTCCACCATAACTAACAAACCCACCTTTTTTTGGGGAAATATTGAGTGACATATTGTCGACCCTTCAACTCCTTCTCCTCTCTTATTTTCTTTTCCTTTCTTTTTTGTCTGCCTGATTTTTGAGGCATAATGCCGTCTCCTCCGCTGTGGCGCTGTCTGTGACAAATCGCAGGTGCTACCTGCAGCTGATCCAGTCGGACTAAACCATTTTAGGTAAATAGAGGGGGGAAGGGAGGGCCCTGCAAGGGTTGATGCTTCCAAAACAAATAAAGGTATTGTTACCAGGACATGGAAAATAAATATGTTAGTTAATAACTTAGTGTCATTATTTTATCTGTATTATAATTTCACCATCATTAAGGGCCTTTCTGGGCCCCCCTCCATCATGGGACCCTACAATCCGTCTCCTTTGCCCCCCTCCCCCCCTTTTCGGCGCCCCTGAGTAAGGGTGGGCAATATCGCAAATTTGGGTATCGATGCCGATCCGATCCGGTACTGGCCATTATTGCCGATACCGATACCGAAGTGTCGTCATCTGATGATGGGGCAGCTTCGGGGTATCGATACTTTTGAAAAACAAATTTGTATTTTTGCCTTTATTAATTGATTATGATGATAATACAACACAGGACAACGATTTGAGTGGCCGTGCGCAACCCGAGGGTCCCTGGTTCAAATCCCACCTAGAACCAACTTCGTCACGTCCGTTGTGTCCTGAGCAAGACACTTCACCCTTGCTCCTGATGGGTGCTGGTTGGCGCCTTGCATGGCAGCTCCCTCCATCAGTGTGTGAATGTGTGTGTGAATGGGTAGATGTGGAAGTAGTGTCAAAGCGCTTTGAGTACCTTGAAGGTAGAAAAGCGCTATACAAGTACAACCCATTTATCATTTTAAGTAAAAAAATAAAATATTTATTACAAAAGTAATATCAATAGCAATAAAGTAATGCAAATAAGGTGCAAACAACTACTGAACCCCGGCGTGTCGCCTCAAAAAGCACAAACACTTAAGGTATTGAACAAAGTTGTAAACATGAACACAAAACAAAAGAACTGAGAAATTAAAATAAAAAGTAATAATATCCATTACAATAAGTAAATAGTGCAAATAAGGTGAAAACAAATACTGAACTTGGCTAGTCGCCAAGTAAAAAAGAAAACACTAGTTATTAAACAGTTGTTTAAATGAACACAAAACAAAATAACTGAGAAATTCTTATCGTTATTTTAGTGCAATAAAATACTTTATAATTTACAACCAAGACATTAAGCCGCACCGGAAACGCACGCGTGTGTGTGTTTGCGTGTCCGAGTGAACCTCGGCGCGAATTACACTGATGTGTGTGCGCCAACGCACCAAACGTCATGTTAATTGTATTTATTTTATTTTATTTTGGGTTGAGGATTAATTTTTAAAGTGTTTTTAAATCTCGTTCGCGACCCATCACTAGGGAGGAGGGTGGAGTGGTGAGGGGGGCTGCGCTGCGCTTACATTTTTTTTTAAATCGGAGTGAATCGCTTAATTTGGTGAAGTATCGATACCATCACGCCAGTATCGATACAATACCGATACTCACCAAGTATCATACTATCGATACTTGGTATCGATACGCCCAGGCCTACCCCTGAGAATAATACAGCGTTTTTCTGAAATATTACTCATATTAGATGCTGAAGAAGTGGACGGCGACTAGACCATAACTCACAGGTTCAAGTTGCTCCACTGTCACGTCTCCTCACGTTGGCTCTCTCTCCTCTCTCTCACTCACTCACTCGCCCTCTCTCCCTCTCTCTGGTGGAAGCAGGCTCAAACAACCCAATATTACAAAACAACGTGTCAGGCTTTCCTCTGACAGTTTGACGACGTTTTAGTTTATTCCTCTGCATTTGTTTGTTTCCTCTGTGTTTAGTATTTCCTGTCCTTAGTTCCTGTCTAGTGCTCTTATTTTGGTTCGGCTTCCTGTCTGTCTCCCTGTGTCCTGTTTTCACTCAGCTGCGGCTGGTTGGCATCTGGTCACACCTGATGTCAATCAGCCAGCTCCTATTTTACCTGCTTTGTTCCTCCAGTCAGGGCTGGATCATTGTATTGTCGTATCAATGTCATTTTCTACTTGTCATTCCTACTGGTCCTGTGATTGCAGCATAGCGGTAAGCTATATTTTGTAAATGTTTGTAGCTTACTTACTTTTGTTCCCTGTTTCCGATTTGTTTGTTCATAGCCCTTAGTTTGTTATATCCGCCCACGTGCGTGCTTTTTGTGTGTACCCTTTGTTTGTTCTAGTTGTAGTATTTTAAATTAAAACCATGTTTTCCCATTCAATGCCTGCCTCCATCTCTGCATCTTGGGGTTTGTCAACAATTAACCCTGACAAAACGTGGAGTTTTTGTACCGCTGTTTTTTTGTTTGGTGTTGTTTTTTACATCCCTAACAGGAATTTATTAATGTTGTTTAAAGAAAAAAACAAAAAAACACACACACACACAGGCAGAGGGCACTTTTTAAGACGAAGCCAAAAAGGGCAGGGGCTCAAGCACCCATAGGCAGAGGTGGGTAATAAAGCGCTACATTTACTCCGTTACGTTTACTTGAGTAACTTTTGGGATAAATTGTACTTCTACGAGTAGTTTTTATGCAACATACTTTTACTTTTACTTGAGTATATTTATAAAGAAGAAACGCTACTTTTACTCCGTTCCATTTATCTACATTCAGCTCGCTACTTTATTTTATCGATCTGTTAATGTTTCTTTTGCTTAAGGACAGAGCTTCAAAGTAGGATCTACGCATGCCTGCGTTTCACCAATCACATGCAGTCACTGGTGACGTTGGACCAATCAAACAGAGCCAGGCGGTCACATGACCCGACTTAAACAAGTTGAAAAACGTATTGTGGTGTTACCATTTAGTGGTCAATTGTACGGAATATGTACTGTACTGTGCAATCTAATAATAAAAGTTTCAATCAATCAATCAAAAGTGTAAAGGAAAAAGACACTTTTTATTTCAACCGTACTTCCCGTCAAAAGCCTAAAGACTGATCGCACAGTTCCTGTCTTCACAATAAAAGTGCCGCTCCATCGCGCCTGCGCTAACAAAATAAGAGTCACCGAAAGCCAGCGCAAAGAAGCTAGCAAGCTACGGAGTTTTCCGCCAATGTATTTCTTGTAAAGCGTATAAAAACGAATATGGAAGCTGGACAAATAAGATGCCAAAAACCAACGACTTTCATGTGGTATTAGACAGAAAGGAGGACTTTTTTTCTCCTCCATTTGAAAACGTGGACGTCTGATTCCAATCAATGCAAGTCATCAAAATCAGGTAATACAGTGGTCCCCAACCACCGGGCCGTGGCCTGATTGGTACCGGGCCGCAGAAGAATTGTTTATCCATTTTTATTGAAAAAAAAAAAAATCAACATAAAAAACACAATATACACTTACAATTGGGGCAACAACCACAAAAACCTCCCTTTTTTTATGACAAAAACATCCGTTTTTCAAAAAAAAGAATAAAAAATAAGATCCCCAACCCGGGCCGCGGGACAAATTATTAAGCATTGACCGGTCCGCGGATACAAAAAGGTTGGGGAGCACTGAGGTAATACACCAACTTATATTCTTGTCTTCATGAAAGATAGGAATCTAAATGTTAAACATGCATGTATATTCATTAAAACACCTTCAACATGTCAACAAAAACGGCAAAATACATAAATATAAATTATATACTGTATATGTATATATATATATATATATGTGTATGTATGTATGTATATATATATATATATATATATATATATACATATGTGTGTGTATAAATGATATGTGTGTGTATGTATATATGAGGTAGATCACCTCGACTTGGTCATTTACTAAGTAATTGATAAACGTTGAAAAACTTATTGAGGTGTTACCATTTAGTGGTCAATTGTACGGAATATGTACTGTACTGTGCAATCTACTAATACAAGTTTTAATCAATCAATCAATGAATGCCTACTGATGCTATGGTGCTGTTAAGTTATTGTGGCTCAATGTGCCATTTTTTTATTTTATTTTAATGTACTAATATTTATATATTATTGTTTTAGAGATATTCCTGGCTCTGAATTTGCTTATTGCTATTTTTATGTTTTTGTGCATTATTTGTTGCCGTAATCAGGTTACTCATCAGTTACTCAATACTTGAGTAGTTTTTTCAGAACATACTTTTTACTTTTACTCAAGTAAATATTTGGGTGACTACTCCTTTTACTTGAGTAATAAATCTCTAAAGTAACAGTACTCTTACTTGAGTACAATTTCTGGCTACTCTACCCTCCTCTGCCCATAGGGCCCTATGTGTGCACATGCCTGGGGGGGGGGGGTGACCGAGTCACGAGGACAGCCTCTGCTTCACACATCAAATGTCTTCTGGGAGCGGCTCTGATGTCTGCGGAGACTTTGGCAGAGCGCCACCAAACAGGAGTTGATATTGCACGAATCAAAGCGACAGGCCGTGCCCTCCTTCGCCATCATAGTCTCTTGTCACTAATAGACCGGCAGTCGGGAGTCTTTCCATGCTGGCGTGCTGATTATCAACACATCTCGCAGCTGATGCACTGAGCTGATACGAGCGCTGGGCCGGTGGCGTGGTCATTGTGGTCGACAGCTGTCAGACAGCATCCGCCACCCGAGAGAAAGTTGCAGGCGTCAATGCCTCGCTTATTGCCACTTATACAACAGACGCTTCTCCGTCTTGCCAGCGTTGGGTGTGTTCTCCCCATTTATTACAATCTTTGCATGCTGGGTAACGTTTGCTGTGGTCTGGAACAACATCACAAATGCAGCCAATATAACATACAAATAATGTGTCATGAGACATGCAAATATACCATCTTTTTCGGACTATAAGGCGCACTTAAAGGCCTTGAAATTAGATTTTCTTATTTAAACGGGGATAGCAGGTCCATTTCTATGTGTCATACTTGATCATTTCGCGATATTGCCATGTTTTTGCTGAAGGGATTTAGTAGAGAACATCCACGATAAAGTTTGCAACTGGAGAAAAGCCCTCCCTCTACCGGAAGTCGCAGATGATGACGTCACATGTTGATGGCTCCTCGCATATTCACATTGATTTTCTTTGTCTGGGCTTCTCTGCTTAGGGTGCTGCCCCTGCAACCCGACTTCGGATAAGCGCAAGATGGATGGATGGTTTGTTCTTTTTTTTTTTTTTTTAAGCGGCACCCTTTTCTGCTGAAAAAGACAAGTCGAGAGTTTCTCATAGTCTAGCACAGGGGTAGGGAACCTATGGCCCCAGAGCCAGATGTGGCTCTTTTGATGACTGCATCTGGCTCTCAGATAAATCTTAGCTGACATTGCTAAAGACGATAAGTAATAAAAAATTCCGCTGGTAATCACAGTGTTAAAAATAACGTTCGAAATATAAAACATTCTCATGTATTTTTAATCCATCCATTCGTTTTCTACCGCACCTGTTTAAGAATTCGCATTAATGGTAAGAAGTATTTTATTTATTATTGTAACTGAACACAAACATTATGTTAAAATGTTATAATCATATTTATAACTACAAACATACATTTTTAAGTGCAAATAATTGTGCAGAGACATCCACTGTTTCAAGCAAATATTATTAAAAAAAAACTTACAATTGAGTGTTTTTAAAGGGAAAAACATTGAGTGTAAAAAATGTTCACCAATGTTAATTTTGACAGGTTTTTAAATTAGTTTCAGTTAGTCTTTTAACCAAAATGTGTTTTAGTCATGGGTTAGTCATCTAAATTAATTTAGATTTAGTCAACGAAATTCCTAAACATCGGTCTTGAAATGATTTTATCAATTATAATTGCGGAGCATCGCAAAAACTGAATTCGCAACAAGACCTGCTCTCCATCAATAATATTTCAATAATAACATTTCACACACACACTACTATGAACAGCACAGTGTAAGGGGGGTTTGAGCGTGTGCCTCACAATACAAAGGTCCTGAGTTCAATCCCGGGCTCGAGATCTTTCTGTGTGGAGTTTGCATGTTCTCCCCGTGACTGTGCAGGTTTCCACCGGGGTACGGGACAAACGGTACAAATGGATGGATGGATGGTTAGCTTCAGAATAACAATGTTATTAAAAAGAATAAGACACTTATTATACTCTAAATATGTTGGTGTTACTTAAAAATCCATTCATCCATTTTCTACTGCTTCTTCGTTAATGCACGCATCTAGTTGTATTCAGTGTTAAAAAATATATGGCTCTCACGGAAATACATTTTTAAATATGTGGCTTTCATGGCTCTCTCAGCCAAAAAGGTTCCCGACCCCTGGTCTAGCATATGCTATCTGACTGATGTACTGTCCACTAGGTTTTGTTTAGGCGACCAAGTCAATTATTTGGTCTTGCAGGAGAGAAATCAAAGTAGTTATTTTTTTTGGCCACAGTTTGAAAACAACATTAAAAAAAAAAGTGTTTAACTCCCTTCTCGCGGAACACAGGAACAAACAAATCTGATCTGCCTGGTCACTTTCACGTAACAAAAATCCGCCAAAGAAGCAACTTTAGCACTTTGAATGTGCATTTGAATGAAACACACACACACACACACACACACACACGCACGTCCTCAAAGAACTGAAACCTGTCTTTTAAAAAGGTGTCAATACTCGGGGGTTTAGCACTTGAGATGATTTAATTTCCTTTCCGAATGTGTTAATTTTGCAGCCGCCTGCAATTAGAGCAGTAAATTAGCTGCTAAATATAACAACATGACCCGTTGTTGTCCTGAATTCCTTACAGTAAAAGTAGACCTCGGTGCAGTTGCGTGCGGGAGACCAAACCACTGAAACAGGAAGTCTACATTTGCCCGTAGTGTGACTTCAAGTAGACTGCATACTGGACTTCATATTTGTTTAAATGCTGTTTGTTTGAGAATTACCTCCGAGCAGAAGGTAATTGCTTATTCATGCGTCATTTTAAACATCATTGAACACACAACTCGGCAGTTTTATGTTTTGCATTATGTGTCTGTGCCAAAAATGAAACCAAACCGTTGCGCTCGGCTGTTTTTAAGGAGCTTCTGCATAACATGTGGTCGAAGATCATCTCTGACAGTGCTGAAGTGTTCTGAACGGGGAACTGCACTTTTGTTTTGTTTTGCCTATCATTCACAAACCTTATGTAAGGCAAGAACAGTCATTCTCAACACCAACAGGTATATGCATGAAAGGTATAGGAGCCGAAATACGGGTTATATGATAAGATAAAAACCTAACCGGCTAAAGGGGAACTACACTCGTTTTGGAATATCATTTACAATACTAATGTTAGACAGGAAGACATGTTTTTTCCTTTTTTATGCATTCTAAATCCTAACATATGGCAAGTATGAGGTGGCTAACAATGCAGCTAATAGGAGTACACTATGGCAGTGGTTCTCAACCTTTTTTCAGTGATGTACCCCCTGTGAACAGTTTTTTAATTCAAATACCCCCTAATCAGAGCAAAGCATTATTGGTTGAAAAAAAGAGATAAAGGAAGTAAAATACAGCACTGTCATCAGTTTCTTATGTATTAAATTGTACAACAGTGCAAAATATTGCTCATTTGTAGTGGTCTTCGTTGAACTATTTAGAAAAAAAGATATACAAATAACCAAAAACTTCTTGAAAAATAAACACATGATTCAATTATAAATACAGATTTCTACACATAGAAGTAATCATCAACTTAAAGTGCCCTCTTTGGGGATTGTAATAGAGATCCATCTGGATTCATCAACTTCATTCTAAACATTTCTCCACAAAAAAATACATCTTTAACATCAATATTTATGGAACATGTCTACAAATGCATTGTTGCATTTCTTTTCACAGTTTATGAACTTACATTCATATTTTGTTGAAGTATTATTCAATAAATATGGATTTTTGAATTGTTGCTATTTTTAGAATATTAAACAAAAATCTCACATACCCCTTGGCATACCTTCAAGTACACCCAGGGGTATGCGTACCCCCATTTGAGAACCGCTGCACTATAGCACCAATGAAGTCCGTGAAAAAAAAACATCAAAAAGCTCACGAGAGAACTATGCGGAAGTTTTTTTGTTTTGTTTGCCAATGTTAATCACAATCAGAATCAGCTTTATGTAATGTGTGTGGATTTTACTTTTTAACAAGGACTTATAATGGAAAACAAACTTTTATTACCTGTTTTTTTTTTTTTTCTGTATTGGGGATCTGAGTCAGTCTCGAAAATGTGACCTCAAATCATGGAAGTATTAGGGACATATTTATACTCATGCTTTTCTTCACACTTCCTCCTAACGAGCCAATTTGAATTTGCCCCATTTGCTATGTTTTTGCCATTGGTGACATCAACCGATATTTCCACACTGTATATGGTAGAATTTTGTCCAAAGTCCACCTGAGTCCACCACCGTAGTCCGGGCTGTAGTCAATAACTTATTTATTTTTGTCTATCTTGTTGTGGGGCAGATTGGCTCATACATGCACATGCATCCCCTACTGTTTTAATTTGTAATCAAAGTAGTTCTAACTTACACTTGTCAGTAGACTTGTTATGAAAGCATTAAAAACTACAACACGGCTGATGGGGAGACGACGCAGTTGAAGTGGTGGCACGTAAGTAAGACCGCCCGCAAAACGTCACATCCCGATGAGACGGTCAGAAAGCGGCTTGAAAATGGTCTGTTTTGCAACATTTTGACCAGAGAACCACCATTACATGTTACGTAGAACACAAAGAAGTGTTTTACATGTAGAAAAGATCCCAATATGACACCTTTAAATGTTCACTATGATTTTTGTGATTTCTGATTGTATGTGAAGGCACCAACAAGACCTCTTCTGTTGGCAGAGCCGCTTGTTGTTGTTGTTTGAGCTTGTTAAAAAAATGGAAATGTTGTTTGTTGGATATACAGTACTGTACAGCACTTTATATTTTCTACAAAGTGTACAAACCTTTACTAAAACATGGAGTTTTGTCAAGGCCGGAACACATTATTCATCAATCAATCAAAGTTATCAAAGTTTATTTATATAGCCCCGAATCACAGGTTCTTCAAAGAGGTGATTATTCATTTTAAAATAATTTCTTAAGGAAAATTTGTGTCGCTATACTAATTATTCTATTTTTGAACTCTGTTCAAATACAAATTTTAGTTTGTGAATCAAGGCTCCATTGTATATTGCAGGGATGTCCTGACTACAGCCCGTAAATAAAAACAGAATACAGACTGCAAAGACAATATACTTCAGTTTCTAACTGGGAAACTTAGTGATTTTTAACTTAGTAGATTTGATGCCTGCAACATGTTTCAAAAAAGCTGGCACAAGTGGTAAAAAAAAGACTTATTTGGAACATCCCACAAGTGAACAGGCTAATTGGGAACAGGTGGGTGCCATGATTGGGTATAAAAGCAGCTTCCATAAAATGCTCAGTCATTCACAAACAAGAATGAGCAAAGTTTCCAACCGTTTAAGAACAACATTTCTCAATGAGCTATTGCAAGGAATTTAGGGATTTCACCATCTACGCCATCAAAAGTTTCAGAGAATCTGGAGAAATCACTGCGTGTAAACAGCAATGCCCGGGACCTTCGATGCCTCAGGCGGTACTGCATTAAAAATCGAAAATGAGTGTATAAAGGATATCACCACATGGGGTGAGGAAGACTTCAGAAAAAACACTGTCAGTAACTACAGTTTGTCGCTACATCTGTAAGTTAAAGATAAAACTCTACTATGCAAAGCCAATGCCATTTATCAACAACACCCAGAAACGCAGCTGGCTTAGCAGGGCCCAAGCTCATCTAAGATTGACTGATGCAAAGTGTAAAAGTGTTCTGTGCTCAGATGGTTCCACATTTCAAATTGTTTTTGGAAACTGTGTTATCCGAAGAGGAAAAGAACTATCCGGACTGTTATAGGCGCAAAGTTCAATAGCCAGCATCTCTGATGATATGGGGGTGTATTAGTGCCCAAGGCATGGGTAACTTACACATCTGTGAAGGCACCACTAATGCTGAAAGGTACATACAGGTTTTGGAGCAACATACTGTATGTTGCCATCCAAGCGACGTTATGATGGACGCCCCTGCTTATTTCAGCAAGACAATGCCAAGCCACATGTTACAACAGCATCTCCCGTCCAAAGGCAAAACCTAGTAACTCCCTTCTAGCTGATTTTGAGAAAACAAAGGAAAAGCAATCTATCTTATTGCTGTCTTACAAAGATCTACAAAGTCATCAAACGTATAGATGTTTTCTTGAGCTTTCATTTTCTTGCCGATTGAGCCATGGATTGAATCTGCTCTCATGAACGTGTGCCCTTTCTCCAGATATTTTATCACAATCTCGGGTGGGCCCCATTCTGCTTTTTGCACATTGGGCCAGAGCCGTGTACAGCGTCCAGTTTTTATTTTGACCTCCACAGTTATCTTCCCAAAAGAGTATGCAAGGGGAAGAATCAAGAACAATACATTTAATGAAGGTGCTTGCAACGTCCTGGGCCAATCTTCCAAATATCCCCTCCTGCCATAATATCACATAATCAGGTTGACCGTCGGCCCCCATTCGTGCAAATGTCTCATTAAAGACAATAAGGCGACTGACAAAGAAGTTCCGATTGGTCCCTTGAGATACTAGGTTTTTCTGTTGTATCTACGCGGTTATGTGGTAGTTGCTAGGTCCTGCCATGCGCTTAAGAGCTTACTTACGGAACAAATGACAATATCGCATACACTAATGTAAAGCATGTCACTTAGGAACTCCAAAATTATTATCAGCTCAGTTTTGAACAAAATTGAGTTACTGGGTTTTGCCTTTGGACGGGAGGCGTGGCCATGTAACAGAGGGGTAAAAATGCCACTGTTACAACTCTGTTGCAATGTGTTGCTGCCGTTAAATTCTAAATGAATGAAGTTTCTCAGTTCGAACATCAAATATCTTGTCTTTGCAGTGTATTCAGTTGAATATAAGTTGAAAAGGATTTACAAATCATTGTATTCTGTTTTTATTTATGAATTACACAACGTGCCAACTTCAGGGGTTTTGGGTTTAGTACAATGAAGTGGATGTAATGGTAAAATATCAACAATGACTTGAAGACACAGAGAGTGGAGCATGTCGCCAGCCAGCCTTACATCCAAAAGTCCAACTGACAGTGAACAAAAGAGACAGCAAGAGCCAGATCCAGCAGATTAAAAGGGATTTATCCCCCTTCCTCCTGCCCGGGCTGCAGCATTTGTGAACGGAAGTGCGGCAGCGGAACAAACCCCTCGCTTGAGTCACCGAGACGTGCCCGCTTTTGAAATCCGATCCTCCAATCCCCGACTTGTGAAAGGGAGGGAGTAGGAGGGAGGTTTGATGGTGGAGTCAAGCAAGCAAGTAAGGTGGAAGGGAGCGAAGTGGAGCGGGGCCCCGGTCCAGTCATAGTTGAATACGGCTCTCATTTCCGTTAAGGACTTCAAAAAGATCTCGCAAATCGTCCAACGAGAGGTAATGAAGGACGCAGTTAGCATGTTTGAACAGGTGCGGTAGAAAACGGATGGATGGATTAAAAATGCATGAGAATGTTTTATATTTTGAACATTATTTTTAACACTGTGATTACAAGTGGAATTATTCATTACTTATCGCGTTAAGCAACGTCAGCTCAGAGAGCCAGATGCAGTCATCAAAAGAGCCACATCTGGCTCTAGAGCCATAGGTTCCCTACCCCTGCTCTAGCGTGTAGTTCTACCTTATACAACATGGCTGATGTGGAGAAGATGCAGTCAATGTGGAGGCGCGTAAAAAATGAAGAGACACAAAATGACGAGACGGTCAGAAAGCGGCTTGAAGATGGTCTATAAAACATAATCTATGCAACATTTTGAGCATATAACCAACATTACATGTCATGTAGACCAGAAAGAAGTGTTTACATGTAGAAAATAAATCATAATATGACAGAAACGCAGACTGCTGGACAAACTATCCATCCATCCATTTACTTCCGCTTAGTGTAAACAGGGCCTGTGAGTCCACTTGGGTCATGGGATTCTCCCTTGGAGAGCTTCACATTTCTATTGTTTTACTTAATACATTTACAGTTTAATTTTACAAACAAAACGTGTTTTAAAATCAATCTTCATCCTAATTATCATATTCATATCCTGTAGTTGGTTTTCGCGTGGTATAATTCAATCTGCAATAATATTTTTTTTATATACAAAAATACAGTCACAACATTTTACATGATGTTCCTGAATGCACCTTGCATATCCAAAATGGATGCTTCATTCGATGGTCGAGCTAACATTGGCATCACAATAATAGATGAGGACAGCTCTACTGACAACCAAACAGTCAGTGGCATGAAATATACTTTTACCTGCAAAACACTGCACATTGAGAGACTGAGTCCATGTGGGTCATGGGATTCTCTAAATAAACACATCAATAATCATGAGCTAGTTTAACACAGTAGAAATGCATTGTTTTCTTCAAAATATCACACTAAGATACAGTTTTGGTCAATAGCAAGTAGCGAACATTTTTATGTGTACGTTTCAAAGGACTATTAGAAATATAAACAGTCAAGATTCACTAAATAGTAAACAATCCCGGACGGTGCAAAAACGTAATTGTAATTGTACATACCACTTCTCGTCAGCAACAAACGCTGTTGCAACACTTCAGTCATAATTTAATAAAGCGTAAAGGTTGTTTTCGACAAACCGCTGCATATTTATTTTTTTATTTATTGTTATATAACAAAAAAAAAAACGTTTGGATGATCTGGTGATAAATGAGGGTAAACATCCAACCATTTTATACCACCTGTCGAAAAAAATCTGATTTACCATGAATTGATTTACTTGGACCCCGACTTAAAAAAGTTGAAAAACTTATCCGGTTGTTACCATTTAGTGGTCAATTGTACGGAATATGTACAGTACTGTGGAATCTACTAATAAAAGTTTCAATCAATCAATCAAAAGCGTACGGTAAAGCGTTCTTTTTCAACCTTTTCTGAGCCAGGGCAAAAAACATACTTTTTTTTTTACTAAGTAGCTGATGTTGACAATAAATAATCGTTCTCGCAATTGTTGGATATAAATTCAAACCATAACCAACCATGCATCACTATAGCTCTTGTCTCAAAGTAGGTGTACTGTCACCACCTGTGACATCACGCCATAACCTACAATATTTTGAGTTGTTCTGGTGTTTTCCTGTGTGTAGTGTTTTAGTTATTGTCTTGTTTCCTCTTTTGTTGGTATTTTCCTGTAGCAGTTTCATGTCTTCCTTGAGTGCCATTCCCCGCACCCGCATTGTTTTTCGCAATCAACACTGTCTAAGTTGTGCGGACGCTATCCTTCTTTGTGGGGACATTGTTGATTGTCATGTCATGTACGGATGTACTTTGTGGACGCCGTCTGCTCCACAAGCTGTAAGTCTTTGCTGTCGTCCAGTGTTCTGTTTTTGTTTACTTTGCAGCCAGTTCAGTTTTAGTTTCATTTTGTATAGCCATCCCTAAGCTTCAATGCCTTTTAATAGCGGCACTTATTTTTTGTTTAAGTGTTTGATACCTTTTTACCTACGCGAATATTGTGATCACAAAAAAACAATTTTTACCGACATCTACAAAGCAATTAGCTATATTAAAATAATAAATATTAAAATAGTAAAAGGCTTGCAATATTTTAATTGATGTGTAATGAATCCAGAATGTATGAAATTTTCATGTTTTTAGTTGCATTACAGAAAATAAAGGACGTTATCACAATATTCCAATTTTCTGAGACAGTCATGTATACACATATATACATACACACATATACATACATACATACATGCACACGTACACATACATATACACATACCTCCGTATACATATATACACACAAAAAAAAAGATTTAAAATAAGATCACAGACATGCTGACACACAACATCACTACCCCAGCAGCTGCGTCTTTCTCCGCACGCACAAATGACGTAACTCGCCCACAGATGATGAAAAAGTCACATTTAGACTGAAGTCACATTTGAAAAGATCAGTTTCTCATCGGATTTAGGACTTTTTCCTGATGTGGTCTGAATCTAAAGCCAAAAGATCAGATTTGAAGCACTTTGAAGCATTTAGATTGGAAAAAAATATACAATATGTGTCACTGAACGCAATACAATCAGATTTGGTGTGCATTGTAAAAGCAGCCCTTTGAATTGCAATTACTTTACTAATTAATGAGACCTATTACCTCCCTGCTTGGCACTCAGCATCAAGAGCATTTTTTATTCGGGCTCCAGTACTCTGGAATGCCCTCCCGGTGACAGTTAGAGATGCTACCCTAGTAGAAGCATTGAAGTCCCATCTTAAAAATCATTTGTTTACTCTAGCTTTTAAATACAACCCCTTTTTTAGACCAGTTGATCTGCCGTTTTTTTTCTTTTCTGCTCTGCCCCCCTGCGCTGCTGACCTGTCTCCGCTCGGGTTGGTGCTCTGCTGGACCCACTATGGACTGGACTCTCACTATTATGTTAGATCCACAATGGGCTGGAATTTCACAATATTATGCTAGATCCACTCAACGTCCATTGCACCGAGTCGTCCTGGGGGTTGAGTTTTTCCTTGCCCTGATATGGGATCTGAACAGAGGATGTAGTGGCTTGTGCAGCCCTTTGAGATCATTGTTATTTAGGGCTATGTAAATCAACATTGATTGATCATTGATTGAAGGGTTGGAATTGGGGGTTAAATCACCAAAAATGATTCCCGGGCGCGGCCATTTCTGCTGCTCCCCTCACCTTCCAGGGGGTGATCAAGGTTGATGGGTCAAATGCAGAGAACAATTTTGCCACACCTATTGTGTGAGTGACACTCATTGGCATTTTAACATTAACTTCAAGCATTGCAATTTTGACACTTTTAATGAAGTTTAAACTGTCCCAAGGTGTTCATAATAAAGAGAGAAAAACAAAATACATTTGTATTTTATAAAAACAGATTTGAGACATTTTAAACCTTTAAAATGTACCAATTATACAAAAGCAACCTTTCTTAGCTACTGGTTGTGTATTTGGGATGTGCAAAAGTTTTGAAAACGTGAAATCAAAGCATGGAGGCATGCCAGAGATATTCATAAAACAATTGTGTCTTCCCAAATACTTCCTCCAACTTACCAGTTGAAAATTTGCACAACTTTTTCCACAAGTGCGTTATCAGCGGATTATCCATACATGGTAAAGTTTAACCCAAAGACCTTTCCGCGAGGCTGCCATTGTTGTGGGGCAGATAGGCTCGTACATGCACATGCATCCTCTAGCGCAGGGGTCGGGAACCTTTTTGGCTGAGAAAGCCAAAAAGCCAAATATTTTAAAATATATTTCCGTAAGAGCCATATGATATTTTTTTTCAACACTGAACAAAACTAAACACGTGCATTTTTAAGTAAGACCACTATTTCTAGAGTATAATAGGTATTTTATTCTTTATAATAACATTGTTATTCTGAAGCTAACTGTGGGGGGGGGGGGGGGGGGGGGCGTGGCCTGCGGGCCTGCAGCGACAGGTGCGTAGATGGCCCAACTGGGCCTTGTTATCTAATCACCTGTCGCTCTGTTATAAGCAGCAGCCAGGAGGAGAGACTGGGTTGGGGATGGAAATACTATTGCTGGAAAGCAACTGAGAGACTTATTGAAAAAGAAAACAATATTGTAACCCTGAAACAGGCTCTCATGTCGGTGCTTGGGGCTCTGAAGAACCCCCAGGAGGCCAAGCCCCACACTAACCAATAATAAATTAATAACTTCTTACCATTAACGCAACTTCTTGAACAGGTGCTGTAGAAAACGGATGGATGGATTAAAAATGCATGAGAATGTTTTATATTTTGAACATTGTTTTTAACACTGTGATTACAAGTGGAATTATTCATTACTTATCGCGTTAAGCAACGTCAGCTCAGATTTATCAGAGAGCCAGATGCAGTCATCAAAAGAGCCACATCTGGCTCTAGAGCCATAGGTTCCCTACCCCTGCTCTAGCGTGTAGTTCTACCTTATACAACATGGCTGATGTGGAGAAGATGCAGTCAAAGTGGAGGCACGTAAAAAAGACCCGCTCACAAAATGAAGAGACGGTCAGAAAGCGGCTTCAAGATGGTCTATAAAACATAATCTATGCAACATTTTGAGCATATAACCAGCATTACATGTTGTGTAGACCAGAAAGAAGTGTTTACATGTAGAAAATAAATCATAATATGACAGAAACGCAGTTAGTATCTGGTGTGACCTCCATTTGCCTCACAGAGTGCGACACATCTTGGCAGAGAGTTGATCAGTTTGTTGATAGTGGTCTGTGGAATGTTGCTCTACTCCTCTTCAATTGCTGTGCTAAGTTGCTGGATATTGGCAGGAAGTGGAGCACAGCCATTGAGCATCCCAAACATGCTCAATGGCTGACATGTCCACTGAGTATGCTGGCCATGCAAGAACTGGGATGTTTTCAGTTTACGAGAAATGTGTACAGATCCTTGCAACATGAGGTGATGGTCTCTGGTGAATGGCACAACAATGGACCTCAGGATCTCGTCACGGTATCTCTGTGCATTGAAAATATCATCAATAAAATGCCCTTGCGTCCATAACATAGGCCTTCCCAATACTAAACCCCACGCCCAGCATGGGCCACTCTTTTCACAGGGTTAACATCAACAAACCGCTCTCCCAACACGCTGTCTGCTATCTGCCCTTAACAACGAAAACCGGGATTCTTCCGTATAGAGAACACCTCTCCAACGTGCCAGACGCCATCCTGAGATGGTTTCTCTGTGCAAAAATTCTTTGGTTATGCAAACCAATTGTTTCAGCAGCTGTCCGGGTGGCTGGTCATAGACGATCATGGGAGTCCACCTGCTGGACGTGGATGTCCTGGGCTGGTCTCCCGTCCATAGGCAAAACCCAATAACTTAATTTTGGTCAAAACTGAGCTGATAATTTTGGAGTTCCTAGGTGATATGCTTTACATTAGTGCAGGGGTCGGGAACCTTTTTGGCTGAGAGAGCCAAGAAGCCGAATATTTTAAAATGTATTTACGTAAGAGCCCATCCATCCATCCATTTTCTACCGCTTATTCCCTTTTGGGGTCGCGGGGGGCGCTGGCGCCTATCTATTATTTCAACACTGAACACAACTAAACGTGTGCACTTTTAAATAAGACCAACATTTCTAGAGTATAATACGTCTCTTATTATTTGTAATAAGATTGTTATTCTGAAGCTAACTGTGGAGGGGGCGTGGCCTGCGGGCCTGCAGTGAAGCGGGGTGTTGCCAGGATCGGCCTCAAAATCAGTGACAGGTGCGTAGATGGCCCACGCGGGCCTTGTTATCTAATCACCTGTACCTCTGTTATAAACAGCAGCCGGGAGGAGAGACGGGGTTGGGGTTGGAGCCAGAGTGCGAGCGAGAACGAAAGAGAAAAAGACTGTTGCTGGAAAGCAACTGAGAGACTAAATAAAACAATAGTGTAACCCTGAAACAGGCTCTCATGTCGGTGCTTGGTGGTCTGAAGAACCCCCAGGAGGGCAAGTCCCACACTAACCAAAAATAAATAAATAACTTCTTACCATTAACGTAACTTCATTAACAGGTGCGGTAGAAAACGGATGGATGGATTAAAAATGCATGAGAATTTTTTACAGAAGTTATTTTTAACACTGTGATTACAAGTGGAATTATTCATTACTTATCGTGTCAAGCAATGTCAGCTCAGATTTATCCAAGAGCCAGATGCAGTCATCAAAAGAGCCACATCTGGCTCGCGAGCCATAGGTTCCCTACCCCTGCATTAGTGTATGCGATATTGTAATTTGTTCCGTAAGTAAGCTGTTACACGCATGGCAGGACCTAGCAACTACCACATAACTGAAAAACCTAGTATCTCAAGGGACCAATCGGAGCTTCTTAGTCAGTCGCCTTATTGTCTTTAATGAGACATTTGCACGAATGGGGGCCGACGGTCAACCTGATTATGTGATATTATGGCACAAGCGGATATTTGGAAGATTGGCCCAGGACGTTGCAAGGAACTTCATTAAATGTATTGACCTCCACAGTTATCTTTTGGGCAGATAACTGTGGAGGTCAAAATAAAAACTGGACACTGTACACGGCTCTTGCCCAATGTGCAAACGCAGGATGGGGTCCACCCGAGATAGTGATAAAATATCTGGAGAAAGGGCACACGTTCATGAGAGCAGATTCAATCCATGAAAATCGGCAAGAAAATGAAAGCTCAAGAAAACATCTAAACGTTTGATGATTTTGTAGATCTTTGTAAGACAGCATCAAGGTAGATTGTTTTTCCTTTGTTTTCTCAAAATCAGCTAGAAGTGAGTTACTAGGTTTTGCCTTTGCACGGGAGTGGTGTGGTTACACGGGGTCTGCGGTTGTGAGGCCGGTTGGATGCACTGCCAAATTCTCTGAAACGCCTTTGGATGAATAAACATTCAATTCACGGGCAACAGCTCTGCAGTCAGCATGCCGACTGTACTTTCCCTCAAAACTTGCGACATCTGTGGCATTGCGCTGTGTGACAAAACGGCCCATTTCCGAGTGGCCTTTTATTCTGGGCAGCTTAAAGTTAAACTTTAGGCCAATGATTGTCACATTAGGTGTGGTGAAATTTGTTCTCTGCATTTGACCCTTCCCCTTGTTCAGTGAGCAGCGGCGGTGACCGCGCCCGGGAATCATTTTGGTGATTTCAACCCCCAATTCCAACCCTTGATGCTGAGTGCCAAACAGGGAGGTAATGGGTCTCATTTTTACAATCTTTGCAATGACTCGGCGGGGTTTTGAACTCACAACCTACCGATCTCAGGGCGGACACTCTAACCACTTGGCCTTTGAGTAGGCACACCTGTGCAATAATCATGCTGTTGAATTAGCATCTTGATATGCCTACACCTGTGTGGTAGGATGAATTATCTTGGCAAAGAAAAATGCTCAATGACACCGATTTAGACGGATGTCTGAACAATATTTGAAAGGAATAGGACTTTTGTGGATATAGTGAATATATTTGAGTTGAACTCATGAAAAATGAGATCAGAAACACATTTTTTATTAAGTTTATGATAATCTCCATCAAAATAGAACATAGTTATCTTTATTTGACCCAGCTGTTACAAAATTTCTCAGGACCTACATTTCTTCCAATCAATAATGGCGAACAGTATGCAGAGTTGCACCTTCTGAATACCAAAGACTTAAGGCTTTTCAGTCCAACTAGCAAGCTGGTGCTTTGGGGCTACTTTCATTAAGATAGTACCAAGCGTTTGATGTTTTTGTAAGAGCTGCAGTAGCCACTTTATGGATTGCAATGCCACATCGCAGGCACCATTAATTTCACCCTCAATTTGTCTCCCGCGTCCCACCTTGAGGAAGGAGATGAAGACAGATAGCGCGAGTGAACAGTGGAGTGACACCACTTCCCACGAGGACGCCTCGCAACTCCATCAGAACGCCGGCAATGAG
This sequence comes from Nerophis ophidion, assembly GCF_033978795.1. NCBI lineage: Eukaryota > Metazoa > Chordata > Actinopteri > Syngnathiformes > Syngnathidae > Nerophis > Nerophis ophidion. The sequence continues at coordinate 33,773,950 of NC_084629.1, read as the reverse complement.
TGGACCCCTGTGGGGAATTCTGCAAATAGACTCATTTGTAATTGATTCAGTGCATTAATTACCGTCCTGGTTATGCCTGTGTCATGGTTAATATTGTGCCGATCTGACGAGGCTGGGAGGCCCCTCTGCGGTGGGACCGTTGGGGTGAAGCAGCCATTATTCAATTATGTCCCACAGATCAGCGACAAGGCAAGTCTTAATCCGTGAGTAATCACTTTCCCCGCACTCCCTAACTACGAGCTGATGCCAGGGAGGGTGCAGCGAGGTGGGCCATAGATTCGCGTAGCCCCTGGTTTGCTCCTTAATCAGGCTTGGAAATCAATGCAAATGTCGATTGTTGTACCGTTGGAGGAGAGTTTGTTTCAAACAACACTCCTTTTTGATGACAGTTTGTGAGGTTTTACAACACTGAATCAGTATGTAAACAGACGGTTTGTTTCCATGAACTCATTTAGTCTCAATTCTCACAATCAGGTTTCCACAACACATGGAAAGAGGGGATCAAAATAAACTTTAAAAATTGGGGAAGATGCAGGATTTGCATTATTATCAGGAAATGATCAGACACTCGGATTTGCTAAAGCACACATTCAAACGAGCTTTAGCTCACAGACTGAACAACAACACATTGACACCATTTTAGTATGAGGTATAAATGATAACACGTTGAATATTAAGTGTATGTGAACCACTCCGACCTGATGGCCTCCGTATAGTGTTGTGATCCATCAGAAATATTATGCAGTCAAAATGTGTCAAATATGCCAAAGTGTGTAGAGAAAGAGAGAGTTTTCCATCAGGTTTTGCAGTGGATTTATATGGGTGTGGTGTAATTTTGATTTCTGTATGGGGTTTGGATATTTTTTATAATGTCCCCATTGTTGAGTGGACACGTGTGTTTTGTACATAATGTATTAATAACTTTCTGTGTTGGTTTTTTGATTATTTAGACCAGGGGTGTCAAACTCAATACAGAGTGGGCACATTTTAAACTGAACAAAGCCGCGGGCCAAGGTTGAACAAATTAACCTTTTGATAAGGACCCAAACAAGTTTTGCATTGAATATTAAACAAGCGAGACTTATATAACTTTATAGTGACATGCAAAATCGGGTTTCAAATAATACTAATAATTTAAAAATAGCAATGGCATATCAAATCAAATTTAAATAGAAATTGAATGCCTCTTTTCTCAGGTAAATATCAAAATAAACTTTTCCCACAGGCTAATAATAAATTTGTATATTGTAGCGTCCAGGAAGGGGTAGTGCTGCAAGGGGTTCTGTTTATTTGTTCTGTTGTGTTTATGTTGTGTTACAGTGCGGATGTTCTCCCGAAATTTGCTTGTCATTCTCGTTTAGTGTTGGTTCACAGTGTGGCGCATATTTGTAACAGTCTTAAAGTTGTTTATACGGCCACCCTCAGTGTGACCTGTATGGCTGTTGACCAAGCTTTCATTGCATTAGCTTGTATGTGTGTGTGTAAAAGCCACATATATCATGTGACTAGGCCGGCACGCTGTTTCTACGTAGGAAAAGCGGACGTGACAAAAGTTTTTAGAGGACGCTTGAGGTAGTGCCTTTAAGGCATGTCCCCAACATTGTTATCCAGGTGGGAATCGGGAGAAATTTGGGAGAATGGTTGCCCCCTGGTGATTTTCGGGAGGGGCACTGAAATTTGGGAGTCTCCTTGGAAAATCAGGAGTGAGGGTTGGCAAGTATGGGTATTAGCGGTGAATGCGGTGTTACAGCTACACCGCCGCTGTATAATACCAGTGGGCCAGCTCTAATGTTAATTTGATATTGCCTCAAGGGCCAAATGAAAATACACGGCGGGCCAAATATGGCCCGCGGGCCAGACTTTGACACCCATGATTTAGACCATGCCTGGGTAATTATTTTGACTCGAGGGGCCAAATTTGTCAATGCGTGGACTTTGGGGTTTGTTTTCCTGGAAGGCAAACGTAGGTTGGCGCGGGCAAGGCGTGAAGGTAGGGACATACTTATTTATTACTATAAAAAAAGGAACAAAAACTTGGCTAATGAACAAAAACTTGCACAAAGGCAGAAACTATGAACATGAAACAAAACTCGATAACTGTGGCATGAAGAAACAAAAACTTACGTGGCATGGCAAGACGCATAACTATGGAGTGTATCAGAGGTAAAGTCGCCAGGCAGACTTACTGGCAACTTTCGGTTTAAATAATAGTTACAGGATTAGTGAAAACAGGTGCGTGACTTCGGGATAGGTGAAAACTAATGGGTTGAAATGGAAATAAAGCAAACAAGGAAGTGCAAAAACAAGAAACAATGGAGTCTTAAGCAAAACAGAACATAACTTAACAAAACATGATCACAAGACATGACAAAATTTAGGGAAGAAAATGTGTCTGGAGGTCGGTATATCTGATTTTTAGGAACAGTAATAAAAAACGTCACCATAATGTCTGATTGAATGCTAAAAACTTTATGACATACAGTCTGAAAAAAGAAATGGAATTTGTGTTTTTTTTTTACTGAATGAGACACCCAGAATGTACATGAAATAAAGATATGCGGAGTATATATATGGGATTTACAATATTAACTATGAACAATAAAACACTGAATATTGACAACATGAACGTCACAACCCCTCTTGAGCAACATATTTTGCAGTAAGTGAAACACAACAAAAATGCAACAAACACAGCAAAATAATGAATGTGAAGGGTAAAAATAAACCCACCGACAATCTGATACATCTGATATATCACTAAGCTTTAGAACTTTGTTTTAAAAATCTCCTCCAGCCATTTCAGGCTGGCTGCTCTGAAAACACTCTGTGGAAACGCTCCCCACCCACACTGCTTGGTGCCCTGTCTGAGTTGTTGAGACTAATTAGATTACCATAGTAACTAATTAGATTACCAAAAGTGCAGATTCCAACCATTGAAATACTTTGTATAGTTTGAGACTTAAGGTAATTTGAAAACATCACTGCACATTTTAACGGCAGCTACAGTTTCCATCTTAAAGATCTAAAAAAAAATGTTTGGTAATGTCCGGCGGGCCAGATTGTGTGATTGGTTTGACATGTTTGACGACGTGACAACAATAACAAATATTACATACTTCCTGCCTCTGTCATTCATTCTATGAAGCTTGTATAGTTTATGTTACTAAAACAGTGACAGTAACAATCTACATGTTATGTTATCTATGCAGTAAACTTTAAATACGGAAGTGAAGCTCCTTCTTTATGCAAGCTCTCCAGCACTCATTCGTGCTAGTTATGTCGTCTCACGGTGATCGAAGACAAAGACTTGCCATGGCTTTTAACATGGGATTTCCATAATGTACCCTTTTTTTTGTGAATTTCCGCCCGCTATTTTGAACGCCTTTACATTTTCATACGCTACTGTTGGTCAAGTGGGGGTGACCCCAGGATGCAGAGACAGGAGACAAGGTGGAATTACCAAAAATGAAAAAATTTAATTAAACAAAAAGGGATAACTAAGAGTGATGGGGCAGAAACGCACACCATGAAATCTGGACAAAATAGGTTCCTCAGAGGTCGGCAGGAGAAAGGGCCAGGGACTCCTGAGCAAGGCAAGAGTTCAACAAAAGAAACCATTTAACCTCATGGGGACTAGGAAATAAACACAGAAGAGGTTTAAGGACTTCAGGACAAAGTCGCGAAAACATACCAGGTCTGGTGAAGCAGGTGCATGCACAAGAGGAGTTCTGGATACAATAACCAGCAAGGCCAAGCTGACAGTGACGAGCCTAAATACTGGTGTGCTAATTGCGAGCAGGTGTGCCTCAAGGTCCGCCCCTCGCCGAGGACGAATCACTAAATACACAGGTGCTGACAAAAGGAGAAGGCAGGAAAACACTAAAAACACAACAGCTACGGAATGGATCAATGGTCAAAAATGATGTGGGTGCAATAATCGCGCATCAAAATAATTAGCGCCGTTAAAGCAACGTATTATCGCCTTAACAACTCCCAATAACAGTGGAAAGTTGCAGTTATCGTTTATAATCATAACTTGCCAGTTTTTAGCGCTAGTGAGAGGCACACAGTTTACGGCCAAAAGTCGGATTGGAGTTAGAAAATGCAAATTGGGAATTTGTGTAAAAATAGAGGAAACGCAATTATTTGAGAATTCCGAGTAGATCAAAATACCAAATCATCACTGATCCTACAAACAAACCATCAACTATTGTCTCAGACTTAAAGCAGAACCAATAGTTTGAAGTTTACCTCACACCACTCGGGAAAAGTGAAGAACGGACAAAAGATACACATTCAAATCTTGGAATCAGTTCATATTATGAACCTCGATCGAAGACTGCTGAGACGGTAACATATGCAAGGTTTAGCCATTTGCTTCTGAATGTATTCCATATTGGAAGATAAGCGCTGTACAACGTGTACGCTAGCCACTTCCGTCATCTATACTTAGTTTCAGCCCGGAGCAAGGACAGGAGATAAAATAAATGGGCCTTTCTCCAACAGTGTTGATTATATATCCTTTCAACAGTGGCCTTCTTTCAACATTTTTATAAGACTTTGGCTCCGACACAAACAGCACCAGTGGCTCCGGAAGCTGCCACACAATATTGTGCCCTTTTTCCGCATAGTTCAACGTGGCAATCTCAAAATGGCCCCTGGCTACGTTGAATAATCCAGAGTCGCTTATATTGGGCGCATTTACTTTCCATCCTGACAGGGCGATTTCACACAAACACACGGAACACAATTATTTGCAAACGGAAGTGCAGGCATCTTCAAGAGAATATAGGAAATACTGGAGAAGTGTTGGCATTAGTTGTGAAGGTTCCAGAAACCGCTAATCACAATCACTCCGCAGCCGTATTAACACATTTCAAATCATGTTCAAATAGAGAGAAAGGGTTCATTTTGGTCTGAATTCCACTCACCCTCAGAGTGGCCTATAGAGTCTAGTGCCATCAAATTGTTATTCTCATCAGACATCTTGTGCTGGTCTAATAGTGACGCAAGTCCCGGTCTTTCCGTCTGCCCCGGAACTCTTGTGAGACTCTCAGTGATTGCTACAAGGGTAGGGTGACCATATTCTGAAATCCCAAGGCCGGGACTAGGTGAAAACTTGTCAATGAAACTTGAACTTGCTCTATAAATACTGTATTTATTAAAATACAGAAATGTTTTTCCTCTGTTGACAACAGTGTTAGTGCTAGGAATTTCCAAAATGGGGTCCCATGGACCGTCCATTATGGACCCCATCAAGTCATAAAAATGGGGTCCCACAGTAAATTTTTGGGGTCCCACTTTTTTGTAAGCGTTTTGAAAACAAATGATAAACGTATGCATTGTCCTGTTATAGCTCACATTTTATATTGTGTCATGGAATAAGGTTGTCAAAAACCATGGGTGTCAAACTCATGTAATTTCATTTGGCCCTTGAGGCAATATCAAATTAACATTAGAGCTGGCCCGCCGCTGTACCACATTCACCGCTAATACTCATACTCGTCAACCCTCCCAATTTTACCGGGAGACTCCCGAAGTTCAGTGACCCTTCCGAATTTCTCCCGATTTCCACCTGGACAATAATATTGGGGGCGGGCGGTAAAAGCACTGCTTTTGGCGTTCTCTACATGTCGCCACGTCCGCTTTTCTTCCATGAAAACAGCGTGCCGGCCCACTCACATATGCGGCTCATACACACACACAAGTGTATGCAAGGCATACTTGGTCAACAGCCATACAGGTCACACTGAGGGTGGCCGTATAAACAAGGTTAACGCTGTTACAAATATGCGCCACACTGTGAACCCACAGCAAACAAGAATGACAAACACATTTCGGGAGAACATCCGCACCGTAACGCAACAAAAACACAACCGAACAAATACCCAGAACCCTTTGCATCACTAAATATTCCGGGATGCTTCAATATACACCCCTGCTACCACCAAACCCCGCCTCAACTCAAACCCGCCGCCGAAAAAAGGCATTAAATTTGAGGGTTTTTTTTATTTGATATGCCATTGATATTTTTTTATTATTATTATTTGAAACTGGATTTTGTATGTTATTATAAAGTTATATAAGCCTTGCTTGGTCAATATTCAATGCAATAGGGTTAATTTGTTCAACCTCGGCCCGCGGCTTTGTTCAGTTTTAAATATTGGCCTGCTCTGTATTTGAGTTTGACACCACTGTCATAAACGTTACCTAATTCATTAAAATAAATAATATAAAAAGAAGACACGTTTGTATGCATATGTAAATGTATTCTGTTATAAACATTCATTCACTTACTTCTTTCCTTCATGGATCTAAACTTTACCGCTGCTGGTAGTTTCTTCTATGTTTTCATTTAATAAGTTGTAGGTGTATTTATTTCAGTTTAAAAGTGTAAAAAGTCCTTTGCTTCGGTCATGAAATGATGACAATGGTGTGCCAGGGCATACATATATTTTATATTTAACGCTTAAATCTCTGGAGTCTACATCAACTTCAGACATACTTGCCTACCCTCCTGATTTTCCCGGGAGACTCTCGATTTTCAGTGCCCCTCCCGAAAATTTCCCGGGTCTTCCATTCTCCCGAATTTCTCCAACAACATTGGGGGCGTGCCTTTAAAGAACTGCCTTTAACGTCCCGTCTTACCTGCCGTCGCATCCACTTTTCCTCTATACATACAGCGTGTCGGCCCAGTCACATAATTTATGCGGCTATTACAGACCCTAACAAGTAAATGCACTTCATACTTGGTCAACAGCCATACATGTCACACTGAGGGTGGCCGTATAAACAACTTTAACACTGTTTAAAATATGCGCCACACTGTGAACCCACACCAAACAAAAATGACAAACACATTTTGGGAGAACATCTGCACCGTAACACAACATCCATCCATCCATTTCCTACCGCTTATTCCCTTTTGGGGTCGCGGGGGGCGCTGGCGCCTATCTCAGCTACAATCGGGCGGAAGGCGGGGTACACCCTGGACAAGTCGCCACCTCATCGCAGGGCCAACACAGATAGACAGACAACATTCACACTCACATTCAAACACTAGGGCCAATTTAGTGTTGTCAATCAACATAAACACAACAAAACAAATACCCAAAACCCCTTGCAACTAACTCTTCCGGGAAGCTACAATATACACCCCCGCTACCACCAAACCCTGCACTATCCCCCCCATCTCCCAAATTCAGATGTCTCTAGGTTGGCAAGTATGACTTCAGATTTATTCCTCATTTCAAAATGTTTTTGTTTTTTTATGTTGTTTTTTTGGGGGGGTTTGTTTGTTTTCCACAATTTTTTGTCAGACAAAACTATGTTTTTTATGGCAAACACAAAATATGCAAAATCTTCCACCCGAAATTTTTTTTCAAAAGTGGAATATTTGATGTGACGTAATCGGGGTTGAGGAGGGGGGAGGGGGTGTCTGCCCCTCCCTGACGAATGTTGCTGCGTACGCACACCTTCACAATTTGTTTTGTATTCAACCCTTTACATACATTGAAAATACACGCAACCTTGACACAAAACGCCGGATATTTGAGGCATTTAACAAACCCCGCCAATAGAGATGCGCGGATAGGCAATTATATAATCCGCAACCGCATCACTAAAGTCATCATCCACCTGCTATACACCCGAACCAACATTATATCAGAACCGCAACCGCCCGCCACCCGCCCGTTGCTATATATCTGGAGTCGGCGACCTTTACCACTCAAAGAGCTAGTTTGACCCGTGTCACAAAGTTAAGAAGGCAATGGGAACAACTATCGTTCTCGCGGATATCCGATGGTGCTCATCCAGGTAACGAGAATAAGGGCGTGCTGTGAAGCCTTTGCCTTTGAAACCTGTTACATCATGTGCGAAACGTTTGCCAGTCCAGCAACATGTTGTATGCAGCTTCTTCAAACACACGTCCAAGATTGAAAGGCATACTGGGTGATACAGAGTACACTGATGGTTGTGATATAAACAATTTTAACATTCTTACTAATATGCGCCACACTGTGAAGCCACATACAACAAGAATGACAAACACATTTCGGGAGAACATCCTCACAGTATCACAACATAAACGCAACACAAGAAATACCCAGAATCCTTTGCATCCATTAGACTTCCTGAATATATTATACACCCCGCGCCTCCAACCCCGCCCGCCTTACCGACGCACGCTAGCGGGTTTGTATAATATAGTCAGGGATTATCATGGATGCAAAGGATTCTGGGTATTTGTTGTATTGCATTTATGTTGTGTTACTGTGAGGATGTTCTCCCGAAATGTGTTTGTCATTCTTGTGTGGTGTGGCTTCACAGCGTGGCGCATATTAGTAAGAGTGTTAAAATTGTTTATATCGCAACCATTAGTGTACTTTGTATCACCCAGTATGCCTTGCAGTCGTGTGCGTGTGCCTGCGGAAGCAACACACGACATATTGCTGGACTGGTAAGTAGATTGTACATGTTGTAGAAGGCGTCAAAGGCAAAGGCTTCATAGCATGCCCTAATACTAACTGGGTGACTGCTGGCAGACATTTTTGAGAATGTTTACGTCTCTTATGGTCCTCTTCGCTGTATAACGTGTCCAAAATGGCTCTTTGAACGGTAAAGATTACCGATCCCTGACCATGAACATCAAATATTTACAAATGGTTCAACCACCACTCGCCCGATTCACTTAAAATCTATTTTTCCGTCATGTCACCCGCCCGGCCCGCGGTTTATCCGCGGACTCCGCGGATGAGACCACAAACCGCGCATCTCTGCCCCCCGGACACCCCGCACAGTCCCGGAAAAGAGGACATGTCTGGGGAAAAGAGGACGTATGGTCAGTCTATGCAAGAGGACTTTTGCCACACTTGATGGCCTTAGCCACATTGCTACTTTATACCGTTTGATAGGCTTTTATCAGATTTCTAAATGTAAGACACAACATCTTTGTTGTGACATCGCTCTGTGGACTTTGCAAGTTCTCCCTATGCATGCTGTGGTTTTCTCTGAGTACTGCAGCTTCCACCCACACTCGAAATATGTACACATTAGACTAATTGATGAATCACTTGTTTCTTAGTCACGTTTATTTACTCTTATGGAATTAAAATGTATTTGTATGTGTAGTGCCTGTACATCTTCCAGGAAAACGCTATACGTGTACTTTAATGTACAAGTAGGGTGGAAAATTAAGTTGCCTCTTTATTGAAGCTGAATGCCATTTGTTCTCAACTAAAAGGAATGCTTAAACACGGAAGTGAAGATCCTTCTTTTCCTAGCTCATCAGATTCGGATTATTTTGGTCTCGTAGTAGTCGATCCACAGCAATGTTCTGCCACACAATACCTCAATGCTAATGAGGGTGAACTACACTTTGACTGTCATTGGCTTTGACTGTTAGAATTGCTCTTTTGCATTAAACTATTGTTGTTCTTACTACGATAGGAAAAAAACATCCTTGCTCAGGCAATCCCTCCTGTTTTTTTGGAGTATAAATGTTTGGGGTTTTGGCACCAACCATTTGGACGTCGAAGACGAGATGTGACCAATCTAAGTCGCAGACTAGATTTGACCAATTTTAGTCTAAGACTAGATCTGACCAATCTAAGTCTAAAACTAGATCCAACCAATCTAAGTCTAAGATTAGATTTGACCAATTTTAGTCTAAGACTAGATCTGACCAATCTAAGTCTAACATTAGATCCAACCAATCTAAGTCCAAGATTAGATTTGACCAATCCAAGACTAGATCTGACCAATATAAATGTAAGACTAGACCTGACCAATCTAAACTTAAGACTAGATCTGACAAATCTGAGTCTAAGACTATATATGACCAATGTAAGTCTAAGACTAGATCTCACCACTCAAGTCTCAGACTAAATGTGACCAATCTAAGTCTAAGACTGGATTTGAACAATCTAAGTCTAAGACTAAATGTGATCAATCTAAGCCTTAGACTACATTTGAACAATCTAAGTGTAAGACTAAATGTGACCAATCTAAGTCTTAGACTTGATCTGACCATTTGAAGTGAATTATATTTATATAGCGCTGTTTCCTCAAGTGACTCAAAGCGCTTTACATAGTGAAACCCAATATCTAAGTTACAATTAAACCAGTGTGGGTGGCACTGGGACCAGGTGGGTAAAATGTCTTGCCCAAGGACACAACGGCATTGACTAGGAAGGCGGAAGCGGGGATCGAACCTGCAACCCTCAAGTTCCTGGCACGGCCGCTCTACCAACCGAGCTATACCGATCTAAGACTAGATGTGACCAGTCTAAAACTAGATCTAACCAATCTAAATCTAAGACTAGATGTGACCAATCTAAGTCCAAGACTAGATCTGACCAATTTAAGTCTTAAGAGCATGAACTGCTGAAGTCTACTCAGATGAGAGCCCAAACGTCTTCCAAGACCAACCAAGCAGTCCAGTTCCGAACGATTGAACTCCCTGAGAGGAAGCTGTTATCATATATATCTGATTTATTACAACTAAAGACTCCCAAAGTTTGGAAATAAATAAATATGATCATTATAGTGTCATTTTCCCGGACTTTTTAAGAGATAATGAGGAAGCCAGACATGTAGAAGAGGAACCACAGATCCCTTCCCCACCAAAAACAATGCAATTGTGCAAACTTTGTGAGGGCCAACAACGATTGCTTTGGGAAATATTATGATCTAGAACCTTATATTGTTGATCCTGAATATAAGGTGGATAGAGTACAGGTTGTAGAAACTGTGTGCTAAAAATATACAGCTTTAGTCAAACACAAAACATCATGCTAAATGCTAAACAAGATACCGTATTTCCTTGAATTGCCGCAGGGCATATAGTATGCGCCTGCCTTGAATTACTGCCGGGTCAAACTCGCTTCGCAAAATAATTAGCGCATGCTTAGTATTACCGCCTGGTCAAACTTGCGACGTCACGAGTGACACTTCCCCTGTCATCATTTTCAAAATGGAGGAGGCTGATTTCAATACCTGCAATTTGAAATTGCATAAAGGGAAGAAGATCAAGAGCTATTCAGTAAGATTTAAGGTCCAAGCTTACATCACACTTAAATTTTTACTGCATGCCTTTGGTAAGTGCCGGAGTGAGAAGGGGTTTTAAAATAATTAGCGCCCCGGTGGAAATTCAAGAAAATACGAACTATAAACTATCAACATAATAAAATAATCACTTACTGGACAAGGTCTGCTCTTACTTCAATGATGACTGGTAGGATATTTCTATCTTCCTGTTACATGAAGAATTAATCACGATGCACATGAAGGGTTAACAAGGAAGTCTCCCTGCAGACACGGACTTCTGTTGTGTGTGTTTTTTTCCATCTACAGGCCTGAATGGAATGTCACAGATGAACAACTTCTAGATTCAATGCTAAATCTTCCTAATATCCAGATGAGAGGCATGATTATAATCTAGAAATAACTTTGACGAGCCGAGACAAGTCGCTGCCCGCTCACAGTAAAGCTGTCACAGTTATTTGACGTTGATGAACCCCAAGATGCAAAGACGGAGGCAGGCATAGCATATGAAAACATGATTTAATTAAAACTAAACAAGAAAAAAACCAAAAGAACGCACGTGGGCGGAATAACAAACTAAGGGAGCTAGTACTGGAAGCTAGAAAACAAAAATGAACTTTAGCATGGAAGCTAGTGGATAGCAGACAGAAAAACTGGAAATAACTAATGGCTAACAAGAAAAGCTTACGGCTACGACGACCAGGACAAAATGTAGCATGACAGGTAATAGCTGAAAAGAATCACAGACACGACAAGAGTAACATATGGCAACGACAAGTCCGAATGACAATACAATGATCCAGCAACTGAAACAAGACAAAGCAGGTACAAATAGGAACAGGCTGATTGGCAACAGGTGTGGCCAGGTGCCAATCAGCCGCAGCGAGGAGGAACACAGCACTCAGGGAACAAGACAGGAAGCTGACAAAATAAGAGCACTAGACAGGAACTAAAGACAGGAGATGCTAAACACAGAGGAAACAGACAAATGCAGAGGAAAAAACTAAAACATAGACAAACTGTCAGGGGAAAGCCTGACAAAAGCAGCAGAGGACTACTTAGCTGTCTGTATCATTGTGCCGCTAAGAATAGTTTGTTTGCGTTAGCGCTAATAATAACAAAATTGCTAATATTTGCTTAATATTCAGGTCACGGTATGTATAAAGAATGTTCTTGGGGGGTTTTGGAAGGTTATTTTGAGTGTTTTGTGGGCAAAATAGAGAGCCCCCACACAACCAATTGTTAGTGGACTTTTTATGTAGTTATTTATTTACGACTTAGAATGCATAAAAAAGAAAAATACATGTGTTCTTGTTTTATATAGAGCCTGTGACTGATACACAGCACATCTCTGTCTCTTTTTTGTGTATTTCTAGTATGAATGATCTAATAATATGGCCGGTGCAGAAATATTCAAAATGGCTGATTGAATTTGTGGCATTTTGTGATGTTCAAACCGTGTTTTTACTTACTTTGCAGATTTTAAATGCAATTGGATACAATGAAACACAAATAAACATATAAAGTCAACTTGTCATTCCACTCTACTGCTACTTTAATTATAGAAGTCTGATCCCTTTCCATTTTGTCCAAAAGTCTAGTTTGGAGAAGTTATTGAGCTTGTATGTATAATCCTCCATTTTGGTCGTCACCTACATTACATTCATTCCTTATTCAGGTACAAAACACTGAACTGTCTTGCGCCATCTTATTTTACTGTTTGTATTGTGCCATATGTGCCGTCCTGAAATCTGCGTTCCAAGAACGCTGGCTCCCAGTATTTAGAAGTGTTTTTATCCTTGCTCCACTACTCTGGAAAACTGCTTCAGTAAAAGTATTTGGGTCGCACCTTAAAACCTTATTAAATACTCTAACTTTTGGAGAGATTCTGTTTTACACAAGTTGACCTGCCGCTTCTCTTTTTTGTTCTGACCACTCTCTTCTGCATGGAGAGGATACCAGGTGGTCACAGATCATCTCTGGATAGCTACCTGACTGGCAGAGCAACATTAACCCTAACCCCAGCATTTCAGTTAGTAGAGTGTTTGTCTCCAAAACTAAAGGTTTCGGGTTAGATCCTCAGTGCCCCTGTTACCTGTTGAATTATTCTTGCTCCTGATACTGCATCATCAGTATTGTTTGGACAATTACTTCAAAAAAGTAATTAATTATACTTACAAGTTACTTAGCCAAAAAGTAATTGACTTACTAACAAAATTACCCTTTAATGAATGTTTTTAATTACTCGAGAAAGTTATAAAGTTAGGAGATGTTTCATGGGAACAAAATGCGAGCGTATGTGTCTGTGGTGGTGGTGTGGTCTGAGGGCCTGCAGCGAGGCGGGGTGTGCCAGGACCGGCCTCGCAGTCGGTGACAGGTGTGTAGATGGCCCACTTGGGCCTTGTTATCTAATCACCTGTTGCTCTGTATAAGCAGCAACCGGGAGCAATGATGTGGTTGGAGCTGGGGGAGAGCGAGAGCACGACGAACATTCACGAAAAAGGCGATTGCTGAAAAGCACCCAGAGACCTGTTTGAAAAAAAAAAAACTCTCCGGAAACATTGAAACAGGTTCGACTGGAGATGCTTGGTGGTCTGGAGGACCCACTGGAAGGCAACTTCCACAGTGTCTCGTGTCTGTTGCCAAGTGACGTCAGCGATAGCGCGCTCCGAGTAGGAATTTAGCTCAACTGTGTGTGTTAGCTTAGCGGTGGCTATTTTGCAGCAGTGAATATTTTCCCTGGATTGTGTAACCTCTGGTTAATAAAGAGACTGCATGTGCTTCAATGGCGGTCATATCTTCTTGTCCACAAACAGGGTTGTCACTTCAATCAAGAGGTTGCTGTTCATTATTTCCTCGTAGTAGTCGTGTGTGTGTATGCGTTTGTTACATGTTTGCTGTGTGACGTTGCCTCCTTCTATTTGATACCAAGTTCATTGTAGTGCGGTGCTGCTCGTTGCTCTCATTAGTAAAAAGATACCATCTGTATTGAACGTGCAAGTCACTTGATTTGCTTAACTCAATAAAGAGTAATTAGTGGATTATTTTGGAGTAGTGGCAGGTCAAATATTGGGGGGAGGGTGTACTTTACATAATGTATTGTACAAGTTCTCCTTAGATTAGGCAGGAGTACCTCATGTTTGGTGTCCTGTGATGTCTCCCTGAACCAGAAATAAGAATGAGGCCTTGGATTGTGACCACAGAGGAACTCTCTAATGTTTTTCTCTCTCTTCAGGGAACTACAAATTAAGTTTTCGACCCACTTGGCCGCCCTATCTTCGGTCTGTCAATTGCACACACACGCAAACATACCTTCATCTGACCGTGGTCTAACTGGCTGTCAAACCTATCAGCGTTGACAACGAAAACAAAGCAGATAAAGTCAATCAGGTTTAAATATTACCTCCATCTGGCATTTGTGCAGGAATATTGCAGTATCAAGTAGTGATTTTTCTGCCTGGTATCGGCCATACCGATCCATTACCTTTGTTTTTTGTTGTTGTTCTATTTCATGTATTTAAGGTCAAACAAAAAAAACAATCAACATTGTTTTTCTATATATATATATATATATATATATATATATATATATATATATATATATATATATATATATATATATATATATATATGTATGTATACATGTATGTATGTATGTATGTATATATATATATATATGTATGTATGTATGTATATATATATGTATGTATGTATGTATATATATATATATATATGTATGTATGTATGTGTGTATATATATATATATATATATGTATACACATACATGTAATAACTTTGTATGGCATTTGTTTTTAATTAAGACAATTCTTGACACCCCATAGATAACATATTAGAAGCTCTCAAAATAAAAAATATCCATCCATCCATCCATCCATCCATTTTCTACCGCTTATTCCCTTTCGGGGTCGCGGGGGGCGCTGGCCTATCTCAGCTACAATCGGGCGGAAGGCGGGGTACACCCTGGACAAGTCGCTACCTCATCGCATGGCCACAATTTAGTTAGTTGTTTAAAATGATCAATTAACACTTATTTATGAATTATTTACAACAATAATAAACACAGTTAAGTATACGACTGAATATTAATATGTTTATACAGGCAGAATTTTGCAATTACAAAATTGAATTTTAATTATTTTAATTATATTCTTTCACGGGAAACAAAGCAGTGAAATTGTAAGAAAAAAGAGCAATAATATGATTGTGTAACAAGAAAAAGTTAATAACATACTTAGTCACCCATGACTCACTTTTTTTTTCAAAATATATTTAAAAACTTGTCAAAGCATTTTTTGTATAGTAAAAAACTATTAAAATGTCACACCTGATCTGAATTATTAGAAGCTCTCAAAATGAAAAAAAATATATATATATACTTGAATTCTAAACACAGTTTAGTTAGTTCGTTAAAGATATTAAATAATACTAACTTATTAATTTTACAAAATACAAAAACAATAGTAAACACCGTTAAATATGCAACTGAACATTCATATTTTTGTACAGGCATTATTTTTGACACACTAGGTCATGCTATATCATACATAATAATACATACTATAACACACTCATGTTATATTATGTTGTTTCTATTCTTACATCGGAAACAAAACTTTAAAAATGTACAACAAAAAAAGGAGCAAAAATATGAATATGTAACCTGAAAAAATGTATAACATACTTAGTCATCCATGACATCTCTTTTTTTCTTTAAATATATTCAATAACTTGTCATGGCATTTACGTATAGGTACCTCATGCAACCCTGCTTAAAAAAATCACTTGACAAGGGAATAAGGTGGTGAACTGCAGTGGACGCAACAGATTGCCGTGTTTGCAATAACGTTCGCAGTGAGTACACAGCAAATAAAAGTTAGTTTACTTAGCCAATAAATGTTAGCTTGTATTCAAAAGCTACCGTTCTTTGTGCAACTTCAAATGTCGAACGAAGTTGGAAATTAATGCGTTTTCGTCTGTAATTTTCGAACTTCATGTTTTGCGTACTGCAATTCGAATTTTGTTGACCAACTCGTAGTTTTTATAACCAAACGAAATGCTTTGGTATAATTTTTTTCTCACTGGCGTGTTTTTTGACAGCTCTTCTTCGTTGGTCGTCCTGCAATTTGATTGGATGAATGCTGTCGGATGAAAACAACGTGGATGTCATTTGATTGGATGTTGTACTGAGAGCACACACGCTGACAGACACACACATGTACAAAATAAAAGATACAGAGCGCTCTTGAATAACTTTTTATTCTTTGGGTATTGGGGAAAGTAGCAAGTCTTGTCAAGTCAAAAGGCTAAAGTGCAAGTGAAGTCACAAGTCATCGATGTTAAAGTCTAAGTCGAGTTGCAAGTCTCTTTATATTTTGTCAAGTCGAGTCTAAAGTCATCAAATTCATGACTCGAGTCTGACTCGAGCCCAAGTCATGTGACTCGAGTCGACACCTATGGCTATCGGCGGCATGGATATTCCTGTATTGATCCGCACTTCACTGGTATGACTTCCTAGAAGCCTCTTGTTATGTTTGCAGTAAAACCGGATTATAAAATGCATACAATTGTTCAGGGAATATTTTCCCTCCTTTCAACAAACTGTGAAACACTTTAGAAGTTACCAGCCTGGTTTTGCTCCAAGACGATAGAAACAAGAATATCACCCTGTTTCTGACAATCAATCAATCAATCAATGTTTATTCATATAGCCCTAAATCACAAGCGTCTCAAAGGGCTGCACAAGCCACAACAACATCCGCGGTACAGAGCCCACATAAGGGCAAAGAGCAATTCACCCTGGTGGGACGTCAATGTAAATGACTATGAGAAACCTTGGAGAGGACCGCATATGTGGGAAACCCCTCCCCCCATCCCACCTCCTCCCTCTAGGGGAGACCGAAAGCAATGGACGTTGAGTGGGTCTAACATAATATTGTGAAAGTCCAGTCCATAGTGTATCTAACATAATAGTAAGAGTCCAGTCCGTAGTGGGGCCAACCGGAGACCATCCCAAGCGAAGACGGGTGATGAGCGGTCCACCCCAGGTCCCGATTCTGGTCAGCCAGCCTCACCTATCTGAACACACATTACATTCTCTGGGTGTTAAGATATACTGTACCAGGTGCAGCGAGTGGACAAGAATGTGTGTGCGCTCAACACCGACGCCGGGTTAACTTTTAGTTTCGGTCTCCACCATAGCTGGGCAGGAAGATGAACAGAAAGATATGTGGTGAGAGACTTAAGATGACTTAGTCCTCTCTCCTGGTGGTGTTGTTATTGTTTGTACAAACACCGTTTCAATATGAGTTGGGAAATTGTGTTAGATGTAAATATAAACAGAATACAGTGATTTGCAAATCCTTTTCAACCCATATTCAGTTGAATGCACTACAAAGACAACATTTTTGATGTTCAAACTCATAAACTTTATTTTTTTTTGCAAATAATAATTAACTTTAGAATTTCATGGCTGCAACACGTGCCAAAGTAGTTGGGAAAGGGCATGTTCACCACTGTGTTACATCACCTTTTCTTTTAACAACACTCAATAAATGTTTGGGAACTGAGGAAACTAATTGTTAAAAGTGGAATTCTTTCCCATTCTTGTTTTATGTAGAGCTTCGTTCAACAGTCCGGGGTCTCCGCTGTTGTATTTCACGCTTCATAATGCACCACACATTTTCGATGTGTGGTGCATGTCTGGACTGCAGGCGGGCCAGGAACATACCCGCACTCTTTTACTATGAAGCTACACTGTTCTAACACGTGGCTTTGCATTGTTTTGCTGAAATAAGCTGGGGCGTCCATGATAACGTTGCTTGGATGACAACATATGTTGCTCCAAAACCTCTATGTACCTTTCAGCATTAATGGTGCCTTCACAGATGTGTAAGTTACCCATTCCTTGGGCACTAATACACCCCCATACCATCACAGATGCTGGCTTTTAAACTTTGCAGCTATAACAATCTGGATGGTTATTTTCCTCTTTGTTCCGGAAGACACCACATCTACAGTTTCCAAATATAATTTGAAATGTGGATTCGTCAGACCACAGAACACTTTTCCACTTTGTATCAGTCCATTTTAGATGAGCTCGGGCCCAGAGATGTCGGTGGCGTTCCTAGGTGTTTTTGATAAATGGCTTTCGATTTGTATAGTAGAGTTTTAACTTGCACTTACAGATGTTGCAACCAACTGTAGTTACTGACAGTGGCTTTATGAAGTGTTCCTGAGCCCACGTGGTGATATCCTTTACACACTGATGTTGGTTTTTGATGTAGTACCGCCTGAGGGATCAAAGGTCCGTAATATCATCGCTTACGTGCAGTGATTTCTCCAGATTCTCTGAACCTTTTGATGATTTTACGGACCGTAGATGGTAAAATCCCTAAATTCCTTGCAATAGCTCGTTGACAAATGTTCTAAAACTGTTCGACAATTTGCTTACAAATTGGTGACCCTCACCCAATCCTTGTTTGTGATTTACTTAACATTTCGTGGAAGCTGTTTTTATACCCAATCATGGCACCCACCTGTTCCCAATTAGCCTACAAACCTGTAGGATGTTCCAAATTAGTGTTTGATGAGCATTCCTCAACTTAATCAATATTCATTGCCACCTTTCCCAACTACACGTGTTGCTGGCAGCAAATTCTAAAGTTAATGATTATTTGCAAAAAAAAAAAATGTTTATCAGTTTGAACATCAAATATGTTGTCTTTGTAGCATATTCAACTGAATATGGGTTGAAAATGATTTGCAAATCATTGTATTCCGTTTATATTTACATCTAACACAATTTCCCAACTCATATGGAAACGGGGTTTGTACTTTTTTGGAATTAATTATTCATCTTCAATTGTAGTCGCCTCGCTCAGACTAAAATAGACTAGGAAGGTCCCAATGCAATCATATTGTTTATGGTTAGTTTTCGCTTTCGAATCTATGCTCGAAATAAAAGTTCACTGCAAATCACGGGGTTGGGTCAGTCTGCAAGCAAGACTGCCTTCCGTGAAACATTCCAGAGACCAAGGACACAATCCTGTAATCACACACGTTTTCTGTGCTACGCTCATTCCTGAGTGGATGTAAAAATGATGAATATTTGAATTGTTTAAATGGACATTTCCTGTATGGGTTTTTCAGAGGCAGAAGCCCGAGCAACGGGAGGATCCTCTGTGGTGTTGAGTGTGTCCTCGCACTATGACTTATTTAAAGGGTTCGAGGCTAAATCATTATGTCTGACTTCCTCTTCTCCCATAAGGTGTTTGGTTTGCTGCACAGCTGTCACAGTCAAGGTTTACTCTCAGGTTGCTTAGAAAGGAATGCCTATTGGCATCAAAGAGTTGATGCTTCTTACTTAAAAAAAAAATGTAACTTTGTTACATATAACCTTACGCCTCTACGATTGCAACGTCTGGATCTGTAGTCCTAGACTGTTGATTAGACGTTTCTAATATAGACACTTATATCATGTGTTGTCTTCAGTATAACACGTATGTAAGACTTGTAAAGTCATTTTAATAGTAGGCGAATACAGACAGTTACATCTCGTGTTGTCTTCATTATAACACGTATATAAGACTTTTAAAGTCGTTTTTATAGTAGGCTAACATAACTAATATAGACACTTACATCATGTGTTGTTTTCATTATAGCACGTATATAAGACTTTTAAAGTCTTTTTTTTTATAGTAGGCTAACATAGCTAATATAGACACTTAAAACGTGTTGTCTTCGTTATAACATGTATATAAGACTTTTAAAGTCAATTTTAAGTAGGCGAAAAGCTAATATAGACACATCATGTCTTGTCTTCATTATAACAGGTATATAAGACTTTTAAAGTTATTTTGATAGTAGGCTACTATAGCTAATATAGACAAATGTGTTGTCTTCATTATAAGACTTATATGAGATTTTTAAAGTAATTTTGATTGTAGGCTAATATAGCTAATATAGACACTTACATCATGTGTTGTCTTCTTTATAACATGTATATAAGACTTTTAAAGTAATGTTTATAGTAGGCTAACATAACTAATATATACACTTACACCATGTGATGTTTTCATTATAGCACATATATAAGACTTTTAAAGTCATTGTAATAATAGGCTAACATAGCTAATATAGACACTTACAACGTGTTGTCTTCGTTATAACATGTATGTAAGACTTTTAAAGTCAATTTTAAGTAGGCGAAAAGCTAATATAGATACTTACATCATGTGTGGTCTTTATTATAACACGTATATAAGACTTTTAAAGTAATTTTTATAGAAGGATAACATAACTAATATAGACACTTACATCATGTGTTGTTTTCATTATACCACGTATATAAGACTTTTAAAGTCATTGTGATAGTAGGCTAACATAGCTAATATAGATACAACGTGTTGTCTTCGTTATAACATGTATATAAGACTTTTAAAGTACATTTTTTGGAGGCGATAAGCTAATTTAGACACTTACATCATGTTTTGTCTTCATTATAACACATATATAGACTTTTAAAGTCATTTTTTTGATAGTAGGCTAACATAGCTAATATAGACACTTACACTGTGTTGTCTTCGTTATAACGTGTATACAAGACTTTTAAAGTCAATTTTAAGTAGGCAAAAAGCTAATAAAGATACTTACATCATGTGTTGTCTTCATTATAACACGTATATAAGACATTTAAAGTAATTTTTATAGTAGGCTAAAATAACTAATATAGACACTTACATCATGTGTTGTTTTCATTATAGCACGTATATAAGACTTTTAAAGTCATTGTGATAGTAGGCTAACATAGCTAATATAGACACAACGTGTTGTCTTCGTTATAACATGTATATAAGACTTTTAAAGTCAATTTTAAGTAGGCAAAAAGCAGATTTAGACAGTTACATCATGTGTTGTCTTCATTATAACACGTATATAAGACTTTTAAAGTAATTTTTAATAGTTGGCTAATATAACTAATATAGACACTAATCTCATGTGTTGCCGTCATTATAATACTTATATAAAACATTTAAAGTAAATTTTGATCGAAGGCATATATATTTAATATGGACACTTACAACATGTGTTGTCATCATCATAAGACTTTTACGAGACTGTTAAAGTCATTTTGATAGTAGGCTAATATAGCTAATAAAGACACTTACATCATGTGTTGTCTTCTTTATAACATGTATAAAAGACTTTTAAAGTAATGTTTATAGTAGGCTAACATAACTAATATAGACACTTACATCATGTGATGTTTTCATTATAGTACGTATATAAGACTTTTAAAGTCATTGTGATAGTAGGCTAACATAGCTAATATAGATACTTACAACGTGTAGTCTTCAATATAACATCTATATAAGACTTTTAAAGTCAACTTTAAATAGGCGAAAAGCTAATACAGACACTTACATCATGTGTTGTCTTCATTATAACACGTATATAAGACTTTTAAAGTTATTTTTTAGTAGGCTGACATAACTAATATAGACACTTACTTCATGTGTTGTTTTCATTATAGCACGTATATAAGACTTTTAAAGTCATTTTTTTGATAGTAGGCTAAAATAGCTAATATAAACACTTACAATGTGTTGTCTTCCTTATAACATGTATATAAGACTTTTAAAGTCAATTTTAAGTAGGCAAAAAGCTAATATAGACACATCATGTGTTGTTTTCATTTTAACACGTATATAAGACTTTTAAAGTAATTTTTATAGTAGGCTAACATAACTAATATAGACACTTACATCATGTGTTGTTTTCATTATAGCACGTATACAAGACTTTTAAAGTCATTTTAATAGTAGGCTAACATAGTTAATATTGACACTTATAACGTGTTGTCTTCATTATAACATGTATATAAGACTTTTATAGTAATTTTGATAGTAGGCTAATATAGCTAATAAAGACACTAATCTCACGTGTTGCCTTCATTATAATACTTATATAAGACTTTTAAAGTCATTTGATTGTAGGCTAATATAGCTAATATAGACACTTAAAACGTGTTGTCTTCATTATAAGAATTATATGAGACTTTTAAAGTCATTTTGATAGTAGGCTAATATAACTAATATAGACACTTACATCATGTGTTGTCTTCTTTGTAACATGTATATAAGTCTTTTAAAGTAATTTTGATAGTAGGCTAATATAGCTAATATAGACACTAATCTCACGTGTTGCCTTCATTATAATACTTATATAAGACTTTTAAAGTCATTTTGATTGTAGGCTAATATAGCTAATATAGACACTTACAACATGTGTTGTCTTCTTTATAACATGTATATAAGACTTTTAAAGTAATGTTTATATTAGGCTAACATAACTAATATGGACACTTACGTCATGTGTTGTTTTCATTATAGCACGTATATAAGACTTTTAAAGTCATTGTGATAGTAGGCTAACATAGCTAATATAGACACAACGTGTTGTCTTCGTTATAACATGTATATAAGACTTTTAAAGTAAATTTTAAGTAGGCGAAAAGCTAATATAGCTACCTCATGTGTTGTCTTCATTATAACACGTATATAAGACATTTAAAGTAATTTTGATAGTAGGCTAATATAGATAATATAGACACTAATCTCATGTGTTGCCGTCATTATAATACTTATATAAGACTTTTAAAGTTATTTTGATTGTAGGCTAATATAGCTAATATAGACACTTACAACATGTGTTGTCTTCATTATAAGACTTTTGTGAGACTTTTAAAGTCATTTTGATAGTAGGCTAATATAGCTAATATAGACACTTACATCATGTGCTGTCTTCATTATAACATGTATATAAGACTTTTAAAGTCATTTTGATAGTAGGCTAATATAGCTAATATAGACACTTATCTCATGTCTTGCCTTTACTAGATAGATGGATAGATAGTACTTTATTGATTCCTTCAGGAGAGTTCCTTCAGGAAAATTAACTTTTAAAGTAATTTTGATCATAGGCTAATATAGCTAATATAGACACTTACATCATGTGTTGCCGTCATTAAAACACTTATATGACACTTTAAAGTAATTTTTTATAGTAGGCTAAAATAGCTAAAATAGACACTTACAACATGTGTTATCTTCATTATAACACGCATATAAGACTTTTAAAGTCATTTTGATAGTTGGCTAACATAGCTAATATAGACACTTACATCATGTGTTGTCTTCATTATAACACTTATGTAATACTTTTAAAGTAATTTTGATAGTAGGCTAATATAGCTAACATGGACACTTACATCATGTGTTGTCCTCATTATAACAATTATATAAGACTTTTAAAGTATTTTTAATAGTAGGCTAACAAAGCTACTATAGACATTTACATCATCTGTTGTGGTCCCCAACCAGGCCTCGGCTCGATTGGTACCGGGCCGCAGAATCATTTTTTATTAATTTTGATATATATATATATTTTTGTAATTTTTTAATTTTTTTTTATTAAATCAACATAAAAAACACAAAATACACTTACAATAAGTGCACCAACCCCAAAAATGTCCCTTTTTCATGCCAAAAACCTCCCTTTTTCATGACAAAAAAAAAAACTTGGGTATTCTAGTTTTTGTCTCATCCCTCATTTAAATCATGAGTGAAGAATGCGTGAGTAATGGCATTTCCTCGATATAAAGGCCAATAAGTCCGAAAGAGAAAGAGATGATACAGTATTATCAGCTAACTGACGCACCTTGTGGTTGTTTGAGCACATTGCAGCTAGTCCTGGATAAGTCAACCAATCTCACACCTAAATGCTTCAGTCAGAGACAGGATTCTCACAGGAATTAAGCAGAAATGACCCCCACTGTATGCACGTTTGAAATAGACCTGTTTTATAGTTTATTTTTCTAATTAATGTTATTAGAAGTCTCTGATTGGGAGAGTAACAAACCATTTGTGGACTACATTTATCTTATATAAGTAGGTAATATACCTGTATTTCTACAAACATTTGTTACTTAGTTCCTATCTTAGTTTCTTCCTTACTCTGCGTTCAAGCACCTGCTAGGTCACTTACGTCACTTGGTAACAGACAACGAAGGCAATTATTTTTGGACAAATGAGGATTCACAACCATATCTTTTTGAAAATGAATATACTGACGATGATCTAATGCAGGGGCGCTCACACTTTTTCTGCAGGTGAGCTACTTTTCAATTGACCAAGTCGAGGAGATATACGTCATTCCTATTTATAATTTATATTTATTTATTTATGAAAGAGACATTTTTGTTAACAAGTTAATGGTGTTTAATGATAATACAAGCATGTTTAACACACATAGATTCCTTTCTTTCATGAAGACAAGAATATAAGTTGGTGTATTTGATTCTGATGACTTGCATTGATTGGAATTAGACAGTGGTGCTGATAACGTCCGCATTTTCAAATGGAGGAAAAAAAAGTCCTCCTTTCTGTCCAATACCACATGAAAGTGGTTGGATTTGGCATCTCATTTGTCCAACTTGCATACTCGTTTTTAAACACTTTGTTATGAGAGTAGCATATGTGTGTGGCCCTTTAATGTCTAGCAGCAGGTGAGTGACTTCAGTGAGTGTGCGGGTGGGCAAGCAAGTCAGAAAGCGGTCGCTGAGGGCGGGGGAGAAATACATTGGCATCAAACTCCGTAGCTTGCTAGCTTGTGCACGCTAGCTTTCTGAGACTCTTATTTTGTTAGCACAGGCAGGATGAAACAGGTCTTTTATGGTGAAGACAGGAACTGTGCAGTCGGTCTTTAGAGTTTTGAGAGTAGGTACGGAGTCTCTAGAAATAAAATGTGTTTCTCTGCGTCCGCCCTGTTAGTGATTTTTTTCTTAAATATGAGCTCGCAGCAGCCAGCGTCATCTCACAAGATCCTCGGGTGCCGAGAATGTCAAACAACTGACGAAAGTGAAGTCTTGGTATGATTGATGATTGCTCATTTTTATGTATATTTTTTAATGCCTGGCTTGAGATTGACTGACACACCCTCCGAGATCGACCAGTCGATCGCGATCGACGTAATGCCCACCCCTGATCTAATTCTTATAGAAGCGAGTAATAAGAAGGAAGAGTGAGACTTTGGAGCAGACGGGAGCCAGGAGAGTGATGTGAAAGTGACCTGAAGCTGCCAATGTGGAATTTGGAGACAAGCTATCTCGAGATAAATGGAGTGATTCCCCAAATAAACCAGGAAAAACATCCATGGCCCGCTGGACCAAACAGACAGCTGTCCATCGCTATGTGCAAACAAAACATGAAATAAAACTTTACAGATTCTGTAATTTGATTGTTCATGTTTTTCCGAAAAGTACAGAGCATTTGCATTTCCCAGTCATACTAGGGGTGCGAATCTTTGGGTGTCCCGCAATTCGATTCAATATCGATTCTTGGGGTCACGATTCGATTATATATCGATTTTTTCATTTCAAAGTGATTCTCGATTCAAAAACTATATTTTTCAGATTCAAAACGATTCTGTATTCATTCAATACATAGGATTTCAGCAGGATCTACCCCAGTCTGCTGACATGCTAGCAGAGTAGTAGATTTTTTTTAAAAAGCTTTTATAATTGTAAAGGACAATGTTTTAGCAACTGATTGCAATAATGTAAATTTGTTTGAACTATTAAACGAACCAAAAATATGACTTATTTTATCTTTGTGAAAACATTGGACACAGTGTGTTGTCAAGCTTATGAGTTGCGAAGCAAGTGTAAGCCACTGTGACACTATTTTTCTGTTGTTTTAATTTTCATAAATGTCTAGTGATAATGTCAATGACAAATTTTTAATCACTGCTATGTTGAAATTATAACTAATATTGATACTGTTGTTGATAATTTTCATTTTTGTTTCACTACTTTTGGTTTGTTCTGTTTCGTGTTTGTGTCTCCTCTCAATTGCTCTGTTTATTGCAGTTCTGAGTGTTGCTGGGTCAGGTTTGGTTTTGGAATTGGATTGCACTATTATTGCTGTGTATGTTTGTTGGAGGGTTAAAAAAAAAAAAAATTAAAATCGTTTTATTTTATTTTAATTTTTTTTTAATTTTTGGAATGGCACAACGCGAGAATCACGATTCGTATTCGAATCGATTCTTTCTCACACTCCTACTTGCCAACCCTACCCATTTTCCCAGGAGACTCCCGAATTTCAGTGCCCCTTCCGAAAATCTCCCGGGGCAACCATTGTCCTGATATTCTCCCGATTTCCACCCAGACAACAATTTTGGGGGCATGCCAAGGCACTGCCTTTGCATGCCGGCCCAATCACATAACATCTACGGTTCCTCACACACACACACAAGTGAATGCAATCCATGCTTGGTCAACAGCCCTATAGATCACACCGAGGGTGGTCATATAAACAACTTTAACACTGTTACAAATATGCGCCACACTGTGAACCCACACCAAACAAGAGTGACAAACACATTTCGGGAGAACATCCGCACTGTAACACAACATAAACACAACAGAACATATATCCAGAATCCCTTGCAGCACTAACTCTTCCGGGACGCTACAATATACACCCCCCACTGACCCCCCCCCCCTAAACCCTGCCCACCTCAACCTCCTCATGCTCTCTCAGGAAGAGCATGTCCCATATTCCAAGCTGCTGTTTTGAGGCATGTTAAAAAAAAAATGAATGCACTTTGTGACTTCAATAATAAATATGGCAGTGCCATGTTGGCATTTTTTTTCCATAACTTCCATACTTAGATAATATAAAACAGGGGTGCACAAACTTTTTGAAGGGATCTACCTCATTCATATGCATAATTGATATTTATTTATTTATGAAAGAGACATGTTTGTTTAAAGATAATGGAAGCATGTTTAACACATATAGATTCCTTTCTTTCATGGACAAAAATACAAGTTGGTATGTTACCTGATTCTGATGACTTGCATTGATTGAAATCTGACAGCAGTGCTGATAACATCCACGTTTTTGAATGGAAGAGAAAAAAAGTCGTCATTTCTGTTCAATACCACATGAAAGTGGTTGGTTTTTGCCTTCTTTTTTGTCCAGCTTCCATACTCGTTTTTATACACTTTTCATTGGCGGAAAACTCTGAAGCTCATAACTTGTGCACGCTAGCTTTCTGAGACCCTTGTTTTGATAGCGCAGGCAGGATGAAGCATGGCTTTTATTTTGAAGACAAGAACTGTGCAGTCGGTTTTCAGAGTTTTGACGGCAGGTACGGCTCGAGAGTCTGTTGAAATAAAAACTGTTTCTCGCCTTCCTGTCGGTCATGTTTTCTTAATAACACAAGACCCTCGGGTGCCGGGAATGCCAATCAAGTGACGAAAGTGACGTCTTAGTTAAGATTGATGACCACAAATGTTTAGGTCCATTTCTTTAAAGCCTTTCTGGCTGATCGACTGACACACCCTCCACGGTCGACAGGTAGCTCACAATCGACGTAATGGGCACCACTGATATAGAACATTACACACAGCACTCAAATATAATTCAAAATGTTTCAGTACAACTTTGGTAAGCTACGAAGCCGTACGGCTTGATGGATTGTCGGCGCGTTACGGCTACCATAGTTAGACGTACTGTGCTTCGATACACAGTGTTTTTATGGTGTGTGTATAAGGACCCCAAAACAGCACCTATTAGGAAACATATCTGCCGTTTTGTTTGGACCGATTAAGTAAAAACAACTTTTACTGATGGACCGCTCGTCGGGTCCCAGGATGGACCTCTCGCCTGTGTATCGGTTGGGGACATCTCTACGCTGCTGATCCGCCTCCGCTTGGGATGGTTTCCTGTGGACGGGACTCTCGCTGCTGTCTTGGATCCGCTTTGAACTGAACTCTCGCGGCTGTGTTGGAGCCACTATGGATTGAACTTTCACAGAATCATGTTAGACCCGCTCGACAACCATTGCTTTCGGTCCCCTAGAGGGGGGGGTTGCCCACATCTGAGGTCCTCTCCAAGGTTTCTCATAGTCAGCATTGTCACTGGCGTCCCACTGGATGTGAATTCTCCCTGCCCACTGGGTGTGAGTTTTCCTTGCCCTTTTGTGGGTTCTTCCGAGGATGTCGTAGTCGTAATGATTTGTGCAGTCCTTTGAGACATTTGTGATTTGGGGCTATATAAATAAACATTGATTGATTGATTGATAGATTTTTACCCTTTTTTTCCCTGCTGATGCGTATTTGGGATCTGCATAAGTGCTCAAAATGCGCGGTCGTCCACCATTATAGTCAATAAGCTCCTACTTTTTTCTCTGGCACTCACCGAGGGTGGACGCTCCCCTTTCCTCTCCCTTATCTCTCCTGCTTGCTTTTTTGTTTTTTCTTGTCTTAACTTTCTTGTTGCCTCTTTTTGCACTGCTCTCCAAATCTAAACATTGGAACTATTTAACTGGCCTCAACAACATTGACAAGATCTTGGGTTTGGGGGAACCTGCTGTCGTGACCAAGCGGTTGTTGCTGGACACACGACGGACTCTTGGGAGAAGAAGGAGGGCCGCGTGCCTGGCGACCCTTTTCTGTCGAGGACGTGAAGATATCCACCTATTGGGAATTACGACAACAGGACATCTGCTGATTGGAGTAAGCGTTGCTCTGGTTTGTCGACAAATTGGAAGTT
This sequence comes from Nerophis ophidion, assembly GCF_033978795.1. Lineage (NCBI taxonomy): Eukaryota > Metazoa > Chordata > Actinopteri > Syngnathiformes > Syngnathidae > Nerophis > Nerophis ophidion. The sequence goes on along the minus strand of NC_084629.1, from coordinate 33,745,265 downwards.
GCTGGCAGTCTTCAAAGAACCCCAAAGGTGCCACAAATGATTGGAGGATGCGGGAAGAACTGTGAATTACATCGGACTGTCTACCCCGCAGTTTTTGAGGACCAGTCATTGACAATTTTAAAGTGAAAAGCAAATTTTATTTTCACTCGCATACAAATCATTTTAACTAGGATTGTTTCCCTGGCTTAGAGACTCTCCCGGAGATCACTGCAGGAAGGCACAACAAACTCCTTTTTTTGTCTGTCATAGACACACACCTGTTGTTGTGAACTTTGGACTAGCGACGGCAAATAAATCAAGGCCGCGGAACAGAGACACACTATGGGCTTATACACACACACACACACATCCATAAACATATATATATACGCCACACATACACCCTCCTGTCCCCCAATCCAACGCCCTCGACGCATCACCGTAGGGGTGATGAATGGATGGTCAGCGCCTGAGAGCTGCGACCTACCACCATGACCTTGAACTACCTTCCCTCTGTTGCTGGATATCTCGAGATGTATGATGTAATATGTATATGTGCTTTGCTATGGAGGTTTTTTTCCCACTCCAACCTGGGCCCCCTTAAGAGCCCAGTCTGGATTGTAATTTTTTACTCATCCTTCCCCAGCGTTTAACTTTTTCCCATCTTTTACGGGGCGCCTTATGGCGACCCATCGGCGTTCTTGTTCTGTAACCATGTACACTGTTTGTTTGTCTAATCTTGAACAGGTTTGTGCTGAAAATAAAGTTTCGTTGTACTTGTTGCAATGACAAAAAGACCTAACTACCTACCTTTTTCTCTATCCTCTGGTTGTGGGGCATTAATTCCCAGCTATTGTCATTTCAAATGTATGTATATATATATATATATATATATATATATATATCTCCATCCATCTACCGCTTATTCCCTTTGGGGTCAAGGGGGGCGCTGGTGCCTATCTCAGCTACTGTACAATCAGGTGGAAGGCAGGGTACCCCCTGGACAATCGCCACCTCATTGCAGATGTATATATATATATGTATATATATATATATATATATATATATATATATATATATATATATATATATATATATATATATATATATATATATATATGTATATATATATATATAAAACCTTTATCTCATCCATCGTGTGTCAGCAAGGGACAATGGGCTATCATGAGGATGAAATCCTATCATTAACTCAACAACCAATTATATTTCTCTTTTATACACATTAAGCAGAAGTAATTGCTGTGTAGAAAAGCCAAAAGAGCGTCCCCAATGCGCCAAATCTCTTCCAGTCACATATTGTGGTATAATAACAAAGCGTGTCGTCTTTTGGGGTGTAATTTGGAGACGACACGACGCTGCTTTTGTAAAGAACATAATGGAAACAATAAGTTCCATTTTTGCAAAGGTCTTTTCTTGGCCTTGGCAGGGCAGTTCTTTATTCCAATGACATATGTCCCACAGCCTTGCAACACAATACTAAATTCCTGCTCTGATACTAAGCTTGTCCCCCTAACAACCTAGCAGCTTTGTTAGCCATGTATCAACTGACAAATGACCATTTTAGGGGAAATTACAAAACGCAAAACCAGAGGAACGTTGTGCAACTTATTTTCAATTGAAAAGACTGTGAAGACAATATGCTTTACATTGAAATTGGTAAACGTTGTTATTTTTTGCGAATATTAGTGCATTTGGAATGTGATGCCTGTAACATGTTTCAAAAAAGCGGGCATAAGTGGCAAAAAAGACTGAAAAAGTTGAGGAACGCTCATCAGAAAAATTTTTGGAACATCCCACAGGCTAATTGGGGAACAGGTGGGTGTCATGATTGGGTATAAACACAGCTTCTAGGAAATGGTCAGTCATTCACAAACAAGGACAGGGCGAGGGTCACCACTTTGTGAACCAATGTGTGAGCAAACTGTCCAACAGTTAAAAAACAACATTTCTCAACAAGCTATTGCAAGTAATTTAGAGATTTCACCATCTATGGTCCGTAATATCATCAAAAGGTCCACAGAATCTGGATAAATCAGTGGCAGGCCCGAAAACCAACATTGAACAGCTGTGACCTTCGATCCCTCAGGTTGTACTGCATCAAAAAAAACATTAGTGTGTAAAGGATATCACCACATGGGCTCAGAAATACTTCAGAAAACCACTGTCAATAACCACAGTTGGTCGCTACATCCGAAACTGCAAGTTAAAACTCTACTTTGCAAAGCGAAAGCCATTTATCAACAACACCCAGAAACGCCCCTGGCTTCACTCATATAAGATGAACTGATGCAAAGTGGAAAAAGTTTTCTTTGGTCTGACGAGTCCTAATTTCAAATTGCTTTTGGAAACTGTGGTCGTTGTGTCGATTCGGATTGTTATTGGCCCAAAGTTCAAAAGCCAGCATCTGTGAAGGTATGGGGTTGTATTAGTGCCCAACACATGGGTAGCTTAAACATCTGTGAAGGCACCATTAATGCTGAAAGGTACATACAGGTTTTGGAGCAACATATGTTGCCATCCAAGCAACGTTATCATGGACGCCCCTGCTTATTTCAGCAAGACAACGCCAAGTCACGTGTTAAAACAGCGTGGTTTGGTAGTAAAAGAGTGCGGGTACTAGACTGACCTGCCTGTAGTCCAGACCTGTCTACCATTGAAAATGTGTGGCACAATATGAAGCCTAAAATACCATTAAAAGAACCAGGACTGTTGAACAACTTAAGCTGTACATCCAGCAAGAATGGGAAATAATTCCACCTGACAAGCTTCCAAAAGTTGGTCTTTTCAGTTCCCAAACGTTTACAGAGTGTTGTTAAAAGGAAAGGCCATGTAACACAGTGGTAACAATGCCCCTGTGCCAACTTGTTTGCAATGTGTTGCTGCCATTAAATTCTAAGTTAATAATCATTTGCAAAAAAAAAAAAAAAGTTTCTTAGTTGTAACATATTGGCCATCCATCTTCTTCTGTTTATCCGGGGTCGGGTTACGGGGCAGCAGCCTAAGCAGGGAAGCCCAGACATCCCACTCCCCAGCCATTTCGTCCAGCTTCTCCTGGGGGATCCGAGGCATTCCCATGCCAGCCGGGAGACACAGTCTTCCCAAAGTGTCCTAGGGAGGCGTTCGGGTGGCATCCTGACCAGATGCCTGAACAACCTCATCTGGCTCCTCTCGATGTGGAGGAGCAGCTGCTTTAGTTTGAGCTCCTCCCGGATGGCAGAGCTTCTCACCCTATCTTTAAAGGGAGAGCGGAGGAAACTCATTTCGGCCGCTTGTACCCGTGATCTTGTCCTTTTGGACATAACCCAAAGTTCATGACCATAGGTGAGGATGGGAACGTAGATCGACCGGTAAATTGAGATCTTTGCCTTCTGGCCCAGCTCCTTCATAACCACAACGGATCGATACAGAGTCCGCATTACTGAAGACGCCGCACCGATCCGCCTGTGGATCTCACGATCCACTCTTCCCTCACTCGTGAACAAGACTGCAAGGTACTTCAACTCCTCCACTTGGGGCAGGGTCTCCTCCCCAACCCAGAGATGGCACGCCACCCTTTTCCAAGGGATTTGCAAATCATTGTATTCTGTTTTTATTTTTGAATTACACAGCATCCCAACTTCACTGGTTCTGGGTTTTGTACATAAGGATTGTGAATGATAAACAGCACATTACTTTCACATTTTTTGCGTATTTCCAGTACGACTGACCTAAGAAAATGGTCAGAGTGCAGAAGCGTTATAATTCAGAGCGCAATATTTTTCTTAAATAAAATTGATTATGGATTCAAGCAGGAGTCGGCAATCATTACCACTCAAAGAGCCATTTTGACCAGTTTCACAAAATAAAGAAAATAACGGGAGCCACAAGACTCTTGAAATTTATAACAAAATAACACTGTTTTTTGTTGCTTTGTGCTATGTATAAACCAGGGGTCTCAGACATGTGGCCCGCAATTAAATATGAAGATTTGATGTTAGTGCGGTCAGTGAGTTTAATATGAATATTAGTATTATGCATTCAATTCCTCCCGACTTGTCCGGGAGACTCGCGGGTTACAGAGTGATTTTTAACTCGGACGTCTACTGAGGAAAACCCAACTTGTAAAAACGGTTTACCAGTCAGGTCACGTATTGTATGCGGCTTCTGCAGATGCACACATGCGACTGCAAGGCATTCTTGCTCAACAGCCATACAGGTCACAGTGAGGGTGCCAGTTTAAACAACTTTAACACTGTTACAAATTTGTGCCACCCTGTGAACCCACACCAAACAAGAATGACAAATACATTTCGGTAAAACATCCGCACTGTAACACAGCATAAACACAACATAACAAATACCCAGAATCCCATGCAAACCTGATTCTTCCAGGCTACATAATACATCCCACTACCACCAACCCCCCCATTCCCTAGCGGGGTGTATAATGTAGCTTGGAAGAGTCAGGGTTGCATGGGATTCAGGGTATTTGGTATGTTGTGTTTATGTTGTGTTACAGTGCGGATTTTTTCCCGAAATGTGTTTGTCATTCTTGTTTGGTGTGGGTTCACAGTGTGGCGTATATTAGTAAGAATGTTAAAGTTGTTTATTCACAACCCTTAGCGTAACCTGCATGGCTGTTGAACATGTATGCCTTGCAATCGCTTGAGGTTTGTAACAGAGGTTTCACACAATACGTGACCGGCCGTCTCGCACATAGTCTTGTGTAACAGTGGGCTCAACTACATGTACTAGAAGATGTTATGAGTATTGCCGTCATGGCTATTGTCCGAGTGAGAACCACAGTACGTTAACCTCAGACAATTTCAGGGAAAGGCACTGAGGTCAGAAATCTCCAGGTAGGCAAGTTTACAGCTGAGCCACACTAGAGTGTTTAAAGAGCCGCGGGTTGCCGACCCCTGGTTTAACGGATACAATAAAACACAAAGAAGCCGATAAAGTCAACTTTATTTTTACACTCTCCTGCTATTTTAAGTATCATTTTGTCATAAAGACAAAATGACACCCACGCATAAAGTACACAGTGCAGTATTTTGCAGACTTTCAGGGTTTAACACTCTTTGATTAAGTACGATAACATTGTTTTTGAGCTTTCAAGTTAATTTGGCTTTCACAAGTCAGCACCTCTGACCACGGCTCTCTGCCACACCACCCTTCACCCCCCACTCAACACCTCCAGCTATTCATTCCCAAAAGCCATGGGTGAAATTGGTTGACAGCTAATCAACATTTAGCTCCTCTAAGTGTGTGTTATTACGCATAAATTGATGGATGGTACAATTACACCCTGTGTCACTTAGCTAAATGGCTATGTAAGCCTAATGAGTTTTTATCCAAACACTGAGCATTTAGTGCAGTTTAGTGTGGGGGATAAAGGGATACAAATATAAAATGCAAAGAAAAGGACAAGATCTGGGGTCAAGATGGATGCTCCAATGTTGTGATAACCAGTTATGTATAGCGGGAACTCAAAAGTAAAAAAAAACTCGTACTCCCTTTAGTTTAGTTAGGTGGTTCAAAACATTTAGAGGAACGTTTTGTCGAATTTTTTTGACTTCTTGTTTTGCGTTTCTCTTTAGTTTCTTATCTTGCAGTTACCCTGTGCTTGTTTTGTGTATATCCCTGTTGCACTCTGCCTTCAGATTTTTGGACGAGGAAGCGTTAAATACACTATTGCCTGCAAACAGCCTTGCGTCTCCTGCCTTTTGGGGTGAAGACACCCAGCCAAGAAGAACATTCCTAACAGAATGATCCCACCAACCAAGATCTTCCACCAACCAAGAAAGAAGACTGGCTTAAAAAGTTCTCTAACACCAGGGACCATTAAACCGGACGGCGTGGCTGTGCCAGCAACCTGAGGTTTCCTGGTTCAATCCCCAGCTTCTACCAACTTCGTCACGTCCGTTATGTCCTTGAGCAAGACACCCAGCCAAGAAGAACATTCCTAACAGAATGATCCCACCAACCGAGATCTTCCACCAACCAAGAAAGAAGACTGGCTAAAAAGCTCTCCAACACCAGGGACCATTAAACCGGACGGCGTGGCAGTGACAGCAAAGACTGAGGGTTCCTGGTTTAATCCCCAGCTTCTACCAACTTCGTCACATCCGTTGTGTCGTTGAGCAAGACACCCAGCCAAGAAGAACATTCCTAACAGAATGATCCCACCAACCAGGAAAGGAGACTGGCTTAAAAAGCTCTCCAACCCCAGGTACCATTAAACGGGACGGCGTGGCCATGCCCGCAACCTGAGGGTTCCTGGTTCAATCCGCAGCTTCTACCATCCTAGTCACATCCGTTGTGTCCTTGAGCAAGAAACTTCACCCTTGCTGTTGATGGATCGTGGTTAGGGCCTTGCATGGCAGCTCCCGCCATCAGTGTGTGACTGTGTGTGTGTGAATGGGTGAATGTGGAAATAGTGTCAGAGCGCATTGAGTATCTTGAAGGTAGAAAAGCGCCATACAAATATAACCCATTAATAATTTAGCCCAGTTACAACACTTTGAACAATACACAGTATTCCTTTTGAGCAGGGGTCGTCAACCCGCGGCTCCGGAGCCGCATGCGGCTCTTTGGCCACTCTGATGTGGCTCAGCTGCATAATTGCCGACCCACCCGACCGTTTCGGGGGGTTTACGGATTTTGAAGCCTCTCCCAGACATCACCTGCGGTTAACATTCTCCGATTTTCACTTGGACTACAATATTGAGGGCGTGCTGTGATGGCTTTTCTTTTAACGTCGTCTACAACATGCAATTGCGCCCGTCTTTTGCGCCATGCTATCTACGTGCGGGCCAGACGCATACATTGCACTGCATCTGTCGTCACACGTACGAGATTGCAAGGCATACTTGGTGATACAGGTTACACTGAAGGTTGTGATATAAACAAGTTTAACACTCTTACTAATATGCGCCACACTGTGAACCCACACCAAACAAGAATTATAAACACATTTCGGGAGAACATCCTCACAGTAACACAACATATACACAACATAACAATCACCCAAAATCCCACGCATCCACGACACTCCCTGGCTATATTATACACCCACGCACCCCTAACACCGCCCACCTCAACTGACGCACGGAGGGGTTGGTGTTAGCGGGGTGTATAATATAGCCAGGGAGTGTCATGGATGCGTGGGATTCTGGGTAATTGTTATGTTGTGTTTATGTTGTCTTACAGTGCAGATGTTCTCCCGAAATGTGTTTGTCATTCTTGTTATGTGTGGGTTCAAAGTGTGGCGCATATTAGTAAGAGTGTTAAAGTTGCTTGTATCACAACCTTCAGTGTAAACTGTATGGCTGTTGAACAACTATGCCTTGCAGTCGTGTACGTGTATATGTGGAAGCCTCAAACAACATGTCACGGGGCTGGCAAGCTGTTTGTACATGCTGTAGAAGACGTCAAAGGCAATGGCTTCGTAGTACGCCCTTATTATTGTTATCTGGGTGACCATCAGCAGATATTCGCGAGAATGGGTGCGGCTCCCATTGTCTGCTTTGTTATGTGAAACGGGTCAAAATGGCTCTTTGAGTGGTAAAGGTTGCCGACCCCTGCTTCAGAGAAACACACCATCTTTATACCCTCAGATAGATGGACGAAGTAAGTCTGTAAATATACTTTGAAAGGAGTCTGTGGGTCGGTTCTCCTCGAAGTGACTCTGCAACAATAAGTACTGTCCCTTTTGTCTCCTCCAAGATGTCCTTGTTGACCTTGAAGAACTAAACTTCCTCGGACCCAATTAGGAGGCAGAGGTCACTTGTTGTGGCTCAGAATTTTAAGGGTTCCCTTTACTTGCTCCCCAGTGGGCCCCATTCACCTACCGTTCCGAAGAACACATTTTGCTCGTAGGCTCACTTACGAAGTTTTTAAGGAGATTTTGGTATTCACAAATGTTTCCTTAACTGGGATTTGTTCGTAAGTAAGAACTAAATCTACGAGTGCTCCAGAGCATTTTTAGGGTGGCCTATTTGTTCTTAAGTGTGACAAGTTCCCTACTTCTATTGTCTGATGCTAAAGTAATATCATAGATAGATAGATAGATAGATAGATTGCGCAGATTGTGCGCTGGGGGAGGGAGTGCATATTTCATGACCATGTAGATCTATTTGCCCAAAGTGACGAATATTTATTTGAACGCTGCAGTCCCCTTTTTCTCAAACTTATATTTTGACATTTTGTATTTCCCCCGCGGGATAATGCGAATGTTTTTTTTTTAATCTGTTTGTATTGTCTCTATGTGTTTGATGGTCGACTTTTCCGCTGAAATTGTGCCCTTATATGGAATTGAGGGCGTTTACCTTTGCATTTTAGGGAATTAAGGGTGTTTACATATACTTTTGGGGGGAAATAAGGGCATGTTTTTATGCAAAATATGATATACAAGCACGCGCAAAGCATTTAGCATTCAGCAACTTAAGAACAGCAGGTGGGAACAATTTGGTCTTTTCAGAACATGTCTTGAATTTGAATGGACTCCTCTTCGGAAATCACTATGGAAGAAAGACAAGAGGAAAAGTTAGGAAATTATTGCTGAATGGGGCCCGTAATCCCAGTTTCTCAATGTAAACACTTTGGGTCACTAGAGACAAAGTGAAATACGGATATAATTCTCTTCAACTCAAGGACCCGTGGCGTCCGGATGACCGAGATTTCACAATCAGGTTTTTTTTACTCAATCTATTTTTTCGTTCTTCTAAAAATGTGTCATTTCCCAAAATATTCATGACATTTTGACTAATTGCATGGTTTTTTTTCAGCCCGGTGAATGATTACTTCAAAACATCTTGAGCACAAAATCAGTACGAAAGATTTTGGAAATAAAACAACATTCTTCTTTGCAAAACAGATCCGACTCAAGTTCTGAGTTGGAGATTTTGCATTCGGCTTCCCCTAACAAAGAAGCGGAAGAACGCCACAACTGTCCCCAAATCTCTTCCCTCAACCGTAATTTTTCGAGCCCGGAAGCCTGCCTTCTTTTCCTATTGTTTTTAAGCGCCCGGACTGCTCTTTGTTCTCGGTTTCTCCACAAGTTCTGACTCAGTGATTAGTGATTCCAAGAGCATCCTAAAAAATACTCGGGTCTTACTCATGTTCCGAGTTGGATATTTTACATTTGGCTTCCCCCAACAAAGAAGCGGGAGAACGCCACAACTGTCCCCCAATCTCAGACTTCAACCATACTGTTTCGAGCCTCAATCCTGACCAGGGATCTGGACGAAAATATCTGTAAAGAAGGACAAAATATAGATGGACTGGAATGGAAGCCTGCCTTCTTTTCCTATTGTTTTTAAGCGCTGGACTGCTCTTCGTTCTCCATTTTTCGCAAGTTCTGACTCAGTGATTAGTGATTCCCAGAGCCTCCCCAAAACTTTTCGGGCTCTAAAGAGTTTTCTATACAGGCTCAAGTATTTTGGAAAGCCTGACTGGAAACAGTTAAAGAAACAACCTCAGTACAGGCATCTTAAAACTCATTTATATACTCTAACCTATAAAAAAGACCCACGCCACAGACACACACGTACCCCAACCCTCGTCCCACGTCTTGGTATGACGGAACTCGGAGCAGCCTGGCAGCTTCGGGACGGATGCCCGCCCCCTAACCCCGAGTCTTTAGATGTATGTCGCAATACGTATATGTCCTTTGCTATGGAGTTTTTTCCTCATTCCAATTGGAGCTCAGTCTAAGATCGACATTTTTTTTACTCAACTTCCTCCAGCGCCTACCTTTCTCCCCTTTTTTAGGGGGCTCCGTAGGTGACAACTTATCAGCGTTCCTGTCCTGTACAATAGTTTGTCAATCTTGAACAGGTTTGTGCTGAAAATGAAATTCTGTTGTAATTGTGCAATGTCAATTAGGATCCATTCATCAATCCATTAACTAGTGATGATTGGTGCCGCAGTCCAACCAGTAAAGAACTACTTTACACCAAATATAAGATATAAAAAAATGGTATGCACATTACTAACATCTGGAAATGTACAGATGATCTTATGTAATGTTGAAACGCTTCAAAGAAACGGAGAGTGGCAAAGGATAAGGTACGTTCGGGCCTTTGAAATCTCCCACCGAAACAGCGGAGCGTTCACCTCCCAGCAAGCGGACAAACGAGTTCCTGGTAAAACGCACTTTCCTTTCAGTCTGGATGGCCTTTCTCTGGGTGATTTCTCAGTGGTGTCGTCCCCTACACCCCACTGTCCTCCTTCGTGTCAAATTAAAGTGATGGAAATGAACTTGAGGGGACGCTAATTGCAGTTGTCAATCCAATCTAGGTCAGGGCTGAAAGACAGAGGCTCTCCAGCACTTCATCAGTCTTCATTAATATTGAAAGAGTCTGCTGAGGAGCAGGGGGCCAACGTAATCTGCTCTCATCTAACAGTGCATTGGAAATTAGGAAGATGGGGAGGGCACCGGCACTGCCGGGGGGGACAAATATGCCAGTCAAGAAGTATGAAGAAAGATGTCAGAGGATGTGAATTGAAAGCCAGAACAAACGTGCTCCCCTGGCGAGCCGGACTTGAAAAGTACTGGATAACATTTGCCTTGTGCTCGATTCTCCGACAACTTTCAGGGAATTCAAAGCAAATTGCTCATTGATTAGAACAGCTCAAATTATAAACAAATAGAAGAGAGCTCTTAGGTGTTCCCTATTGAACACTAGTGGTACAGATGTGTGGACGACGCATAGGTTTGAATCTAAAGACCAGAAGTGGAAGCCTTCACCGAGCACATCGACTCAGTGGATGAAAACATCAAGTTAACGCGTGAGGATGTCAAAGACTACATTTTGGGACCCTAAAGTCGACTTTGGACAGGATTCAACAAAAATACACACACTGTTAAATGTGGACTTCAAGATGCTACATTTTCCCTACACTTTCAACCATGTGGCTAATTTATGGATTTTTCTTAGCTGACGAACAAAATGAAAATGATTTAAAAAAGACAATCCAAGACACTGAAACGGTGTGTAATTGGTTGTGCTATGGCGCCAACCTATAGATGAGTCCACTCATTGCAGGTGCTGCAGTGCCCTTCTTTTTATACTGAGTTTTTAACCGAAAGTACAAGTGCCATTCCGTCTTCTGTCCGTCCACAGCCTTGCTACTCCGATGGATTCTTTGTTCATCACTCCAAGCATAAAGTTTGTAAATTTTAAAATACACCTTAAATTACGGATTATAAGTCACTGCTATTGTTTTACAGTCCGAACCCTGCGGCTTATAAGAATTTTTCTACAATAACGGCCATGATAATTGTTATTAAAAACAAAAAACAAGCAAAATACAATTTGAAAGTGTTTTATTGTTTGCGCAATGCTGACATCTTATGGATGAGTTTCCTCACTGCAGGTGTCCTTCCATTGACAGGTCGCGCTTTGTTTTGTTTTTTTTGTTTTCCAACAGTGCATAGCATTTTTACTCGCATGGATTCTTCATTCATCACTCCAAGCATTATTTGTAAGTTTTACCATAGAACTAAAACTATTCATACTTACTAAACCGTCCCATGTGTGATGTCTGTAGGAGTGTTTTCATGCATTTTTGTTTGTGCTATCGTAATGTAATAAAGCTAAAGTAGTGGCATTAGCTAAAACGCGTTTACAAGTGTCTGTGTTAGTATCATTAACGTACAATGGTATTCTTTGTGTATTGTTTCAGTTTCACAAATTCTTATCAGACAGAAAATAAGCTATTATCACCCTTATTTGAGATATTAAATTTTACTTTAAGCGCTTTGAGTACCTTGAAGGTAGAAAAGCGCTATACAAGTACAACCCATTTACCATTTACTTAGATTTCCGTTTTTGCAGTGTAACGTATGTGGCTTCAAAGAAGTTAACAGCCGAGTTCTGTTATGTCCGCCGTAATATTGGCATAGCTGACCAATGTTAGGTCTCTAATGGCTATGATGATATTAATTTATTTTTTATTTTATTATTATTTTTTTTTCCAAGATGGCGCTGCTGTAGTGGCTGCTGTTGGCAGGAGCTCTGTGCTCTTGTGTCATCCTTTTGTGTTTCCCTCTTGTTTTCATGTCTTACTATATTGTTTTGCCTTTTGGTCCGGGACCCTTTGGGACTGTGTGACAAGGGGTGCCACTTTCGTGACCTCTGTGGTGCTTTTTTTGTGGACTTCTGGATCTGCCTCCTGGGAGCCTTTTGGCCATGGAGACCAGCTGCTGGGTGTCTGCCACACCGGAGTCGGTTTGGAGGGACTGGCGGGGATGCGGATGAGGGGACAGGACTGCAGAGTTTGGAGGGACTGGAGGAGATGCGGATAAGGGGACAGGTCTGCGGAGCTAGCACTGAGCGCTGGGACGGAGAGGCTTCGTGGTGTCTTGGCTGGGTGAGCAGGTGTCGGACACCTCAGTCACCTTGGATGTATCCTCGCTCATCCATGCAGACTGGACACTGTCCGAGAGTGGAGTCTGCTGTCTCGGTTGCTTTGTTGGGTCTGCTCCTGTCTCTGGCCATGCTCCCTCCACCCCAGCGGACGATGGCGTGGAACACCGCAGAGGCCACCACAGTGGATATGTTTCTTTTAGTTTTTATTCATAGCTGTATGTAGAAGTGTCTGCTTGTATCTGCTGCTTTAATGTCTTTAATGTCCTCTGTGTTCTTTGATGTTTGATGTTTCCCTCTTACACACATGGAAGAGGGCTGTGTACCATGGCTATGAGTTGTTTTTTTCCCTTGGCCTCAGTCTGCACCCCCTCTCCAGGGCCCAGGCTAAGACCGATTTTTATTCTATTTTATTTTAATCTTCTATTTTTTTCTCCCATTCCCACCCCACCCCCCCTTGTTTACCTGTATCTCATCTTTTTTGTAAGGGGCGCTAGAAGCCGGCAGACCCGTCAGCGATCCTGTTCTGTCTCCCTGTAATGTTTGTCTAAACTTGAATGGGATTGTACTGAAAATTTTAATTTTCCTGAAGGAACTCTCCTGACGGAATAAATAAAGTACTATCTAATCTAATCTAATCTAAATAGCAGACGCTATCAAGAAATTATGTTGGATTGAGCAACGAACATGACGGTAGCAAAATGTATCGAACGGACGCAGGTCCGAAGTGAAGAAAGACCAGAGGAATAGTTTTCCGGATGGGAATTTTGGACCAAGAATACTGAAAATAAAACATTATAATGTCTCAAAGTTCATTTATAAGGCAGCAAAGGTTCTGTGGCTTGATGGAAGGAGTTTAAATACTGACTGATACAGTTCCAGATGAAGGTTGCTATTGTACTGGACTATCTTGCCAGTTGTGTGGAATATAGCGTTGTTGTTAATCAGTTTGTAAATGTTGCATGAAGAGGTTTGTGTACGATTTATTGTAATGTACTGAAGTGAGTTAATTAATTAATATTTCTGTTTTGCATATGGTGAATGTTGATCTTCATCTTTGAGAAAGCAAACCACCAGGTTTAATTAAATAGTGGTATTTCAGTTTGAGCGCAGAATAAGATAAGGCCCCTTAGTTTGATATTCGCAGGTGGATTGGATAACTTTTCGTAGGAAAGAGGCCCAAATTGGGATTTTAGAATGCAAAAAGAGATAGCCCTATCCTTGAGAAGAGAATACATGTTCAGCCCAACGCCAACATTTAAGTTAGAACTTAGAGCAGTTGTTTTTCAGACACTTACTCCTTTTATGGTCAGGATGCGCTGTCCTGACCTAGCACACACACAGAGACAGGAACGAGGAAAACAAAACTGATGGTTTGGCTTCTCAAAGTTAGGATTATCTCGTTTTCTTGACTTGACCTCCTCCAGGAACTCCAATCCTGTATAATGACGCTCGCTTGGGATAAAGCAACTTTTAGTGAAGTACAACGTCTCCGACGTCATTCTTCTGTCACATTAGTACAATACACGATTCATTCTCTTTCCTGTTTTGCTAAGGAGTCGGAATTAAATTGGCATTCTACATTTCCTTAGTCACAGTCTTAAAAAGTTACCCTTTTTCTCCCATCGAGGCACTTGATAATTTTCTGTACTTTTCATTTGAGAAAGAAATAATATATCTCCTTGTTATTACAACAGTTGCTGTTTTTATTGAATGTTCTACTTCCGGCTTATAACCCGCGCGATGAGGCTGGCGCATATTGGTTTAATCGCATAATCCAAGTGTGTTAGTCCGACTTTTCATAAAGCGAACATCATCGGATTAAGTTGTTTCCATGATTATTTGGAGCCGAACTATTGGACAAACCAGACTAATTTAGTGCATGGACACTGGTTTTTAGACTTACCCAGTTTAAGGATAATTGTGGTGGATTTTTAAAGATTTTTAGGGGTACAAACTATGCAAACATGCTCTTGATTGATCTGCTGTGGAGGTTGTTTGGAAGATGGACTCTGTTTACTGGTAAAAGCTGTTTGGGTTGGTAGAGACAGGCAGCCATCTGTCTTAAAGATATCCGCGGAATAAAGGCGCCTGCAGGCATCAGTTTCATGCACCTCCACCCCCCCCCAAAAAAGTATGCACAGAGCTTCACATTAGCTTCCCCTCTATCTCAAAGGTAAAGTCGTGCCCTCCCTGGGGAGCCGTGTTATTACTTTTAGTGTAGTAATAATAATAACATCTCCCAAAGATATACCGCTTGGTGGCCTCCTGCTCCCTAGCTGCTGGCATCCTATCTTCTTAATTAGCACCTTCAATTAACCCATGTTAATTGCCAGCTACGAAAAGGTGCAGGAACCTTTCAAGGTGGCGCCACAGGGAGCCGTTTTGTAAATGAGTGGTGCGTCATGTAGAGAAAAAAAACAAAAAAAACACTGGTAGGTGTGTCGTAGATTGAATTTGTTGAACTGAAACCTGCCAAAAGAGAGGACTGGATGCACAACAGTGGCCAAAATGTTGCCAGCAAAAACAAGTGTTAAGAAAAATTAAATATATATTTATATATATCAATCAATCAATCAATGTTTATTTATATAGCCCTAGATCACAAATTTCTCAAAGGACTGTACAAACCATTACGACTACGACATCCTCGGAAGAACCCACATAAGGGCAAGGAAAACTCACACCCAGTGGGACGCCAGTGACAATGATGACTATGAGAAACCTTGGAGAGGACCTCAAATGTGGGCAAATCCCCCCTCTAGGCGACCGAAAGCAATGGATGTCGAGCGGGTCTAACATGATAGTTCAATCCATGGTGGCTCCAACACAGCCGCGAGAGTTCAGTTCAAAGCGGATCCAAGACAGCAGCGAGAGTCCCATCCACAGGAAACCATCCCAAGCGGAGGCGGATCAGCAGCGTAGAGATCTCCCCAACCGATACACAGGCGAGTGGTCCATCCTGGGTGTCGACTCTGGACAGCCAGTACTTCATCCATGGTCATCGGAAGAGAAAAAGAAACGAAGTGGCAGATCAACTGGTCTAAAAAGGAGGTCTATTTAAAGGCTAGAGTATACAAATGAATCTTAAGGTAAGACTTAAATGCTTCTACTGAGGTAGCATCTCGAACTGTTACCGGGAGGGCATTCCAGAGTACTGGAGCCATTCAGGTCTGGCTCTCCTGTGTCAAGGCAGGTGTATCAGGGGGTGAGTTGAGACATCCACTATTTCACCACTAAAGACTTTACTAGTAAAATGTTTTACTTATGTTGTGTTTCTATTGTTTTATAGGAAATTACCTGTGATATTTCAAGATGTGTGAAGGACTGAGAGCCCCGGACGGGAGATATTTATGTTTGGACACTTTAAGTTCTATACTTGTACAATAAATGCCCTTTTGGCTGACTGCAAAACCAATCCTGTGTCTTGGTGAGAATCAGGTGCCACAACATATATACAAGCCAATAAGTGGTTGCGGCCGGCAAGTACGATCGCCAATTTCAGCCTACAAGCACAGTGTCCTGAACATGTATCTACGATTGTTGTAAAATGTTCTTTATCACATTGTTTACTTCCATCCACTCAATATGATTCATTTATGATGGCTCGGTCGGATTCACTACAAGAGTCTTAAAGCGGAACATTATCACAATTTCAAAAGGGTTAACAACAATAAAAATCAGTTTCCAGTGGCTTGTTATATTTTTTGAAGTGTTTTTCAAAATTTTACCAGTCCCGGAATATCCCTAAAAAAAGCTTTAAAGTGCTTGATTTTCGCTATTTGCGATGCGACTATCCATTTCCCTGTGACGTCATAAAGTGCTGCCGATGTAAACAAACAACGGCGAATACCACAGCAAGATATAGCGACATTAGCTCGGATTCAGACTCGGATTTCAGCGGCTTAAGCAATTCAAAAGATTACGCATGTATTGAAACGGATGGTTGGAGTATGAAAGTATTGAAGAAGAAATTGAAGCTATTGATGCTATTCATAGCCATTGCATGGCCGAATAGCTGCGTTAGCATCGCCGTTAAAATGTGCGGACCAAATGATCAGGACTTTCGCATCTCGTGACGCTGGAGATACTTAAATCCTTCGATTGGTAAGTGTTTTTTTCGCATAAATGTGGGTGGAAGGAAACATAATATAGTTGCAAATGCATCTGCAGGTTATCCATACATCTCTGTGCCATGTCTGCTTTAGCACCGCCGGTAAATAGCATGTTAGCATCGATTAGCATAGCACCTTCTAGCATCGATTAGCTGGCAGTCAACATCAACAAAACTCACCTTTGTGAATTTGTTGACTTTATTATTGCAAATGCATCTGCAGGTTATCCATACATCTCTGTGCCATGTCTGCTTTAGCACCGCCGGTAAATAGCATGTTAGAATCGATTAGCTGGCAGTCACGCCGCGACCAAATATGTCTGATTAGCACATAAGTCAACATCAACAAAACTCACCTTTGTGATTTTGTTGACTTTATCGTTGCAAATGCATCTGCAGGTTATCCATACATCTCTGTGCCATGTCTGTCATCGCCGGTAAAATGTGGAGACATTTTGGCACATTCAATGGGGGTCTGGCGGCAAACACTTTCGCATCTTCGGGCCAGTGGTGCAACTTGAATGCCTCCCTGTTAGTGTTGTTACACCCTCCGAAAACACACCGACGAGGCATGATGTCTCCAAAGTTCCAAAAAAAAGTCGAAAAAACGGAAAATAACAGAGCTGAGACCCAATGTTTACAATGTGTTGAAAATGAAAATGGCGGCTGTATTACCTCGGAGATATCACATTCTTACGTCATCGCAAAAAAAGCGATAAACAGAAAGGCGTTTAATACGCCAAAATTCACCCATTTAGAGTTCGTAAATCCGTTAAAAAAATATATGGTCTTTTTTCTGCACCATCAAGGTATATATTGACGCTTACATAGGTCTGATGATAATGTTCCTCTTTAACAGCTGCTGATGGTGAGGCAAGCAAGGTTTACTGTTTGAATAAATGTGGCAATAGTTGAAACACAGGGTAAGGATACGCTTCCAGGTCAGAGGTGACTATGACGGGCGCATTTTTTCTGCGAACTAGTCCGCGTTGCGCCAACGAACGGAGTGGGTGAGGGGGTCTTAAACGACTGATGCGTGTGTGTGGACACGGATAAGGTTAGGTGGGATTTACCCTGGATAACCTGAGTGTAAATGGGGCCTTAGAATTTATTGGCAGCAACACATTGCAAAAAAGTTTTTACCACTGTGTTACATGGCCTTTCCTTTTAACAACACTCAGTAAATGTTTCGGAACTGCAAAGAACATTTTTGAAGCTTTTCAGGTGGAATTCTTTCCCATTCTTGATGTCCTGCTTAATTTGTTAAACAGTTCGAGGTCTCTGTTTTACGCTTCATAATGCGCCACACATTTTCAATTGTAGACAGGTCTGGACGATAGGCAGGCCAGTCAAGTACCCGCACTATTTTACTATGAAGCCAGGCTGTTATAACACGTAGCTTGGCATTACCTTGCTGAAATAAGCAGGGGCGTCCATGATAATGTTGCTTGTGTGGCAATCGGAATTTTCCTTGCTCATTTCTGTTTTTGTCTGCACACCATGTTTACTCTCTCTCTCGTCAACAGTATGGAGTGCAGCTAGTGCAAGGCAGCAGCACACACCTGATGTAGATTAGGGGCAGCCTATTTAACCTGGCTGCTGACGGCCTGTGAGCGCCGGAACTTTGTCTACATCTTGGTACAACGCATATGTCATTAGTCTGGCCAGCGGACTCTCAAGTTCGTCTTGTGCAGCTTCTCAGGTTAGCTTGTATTTTTCCTAGCCTCGTCTAGGGCTTTTATTTGTACTTTGTTTCTCTGTTTTACTTCTTTGAGTATTCGTCCTAGCCTTGTCTAGCGCTTTTGGTTTTGTGTAGGTTATTTATATTGGTAATTTTTACATGGTGTTTTTGTTTGTTTACCTCCATTGCCTTTGTTTTGTCACATCGTGCTTCCTCCAAAGAATAAAAGGAAGAACTGTTATCCACATACAATACGTCTCTGCATCCTTGGGATCCACCATACCAGACCCTAACAGCTTGGATGGCAACTTATGTGCCTTCACAGATGTGTAAATTACCCATGCCTTGGGTACTAATACAACCCCATACATCACTGATGCTGGCTTTACAACTTTGGGCCTATGATCATCCGGATGGTTCTTTTCACCTTTGGTCCAGAGGACCAACATCCACAGTTTCCAAAAACAATTTGAAATTTAGACTTGTCAGACCACAAACCAATTTTCCACTTATCATCGGTCCATCTTAGATGAGCTCGGGCGCAGAAAAAGCCGGCGGTGTTTTTGGGTGTTGTTGATAAATGGCTTTTACTTTGCATAGTAGAGTTTTAATTTGTACTTATAGATTTAGCGACAAACTCTAGTTACTGACAGTGGTTTTCTGAAGTGTTCTTGAGCCCATGTGGTGATATCTTTTACACACTGATGTCACCTTTAGATGCAGTATCGCCTGAGGGATCGAAGGTCCGTAATATCATTGCTTACGTGCAGTGATTTCTCCAGATTCTCTGAACATTTTGATGAAATGACGGACCGTAGATGGTGAAATCCCTAAATTCTTTACAATAGCTTGTTGTTAGAAATGTTGTTCTTAAACTGTTCGACATTTTGCATTTGTGCACAAAGCGGCGACCCTCGCCCCATCCTTGTTTGTAAATGTCTGAGAATTTCATGGAAGCTGCTTTTATACCCAATCATGTCACCCACCTGTTCCCAATTAGCATGTCCACCTGTGGGATGTTCCAAATAAGTGTTTGATGAGCATTACTCAACTGTCTCAGTATGTTTGCCAGTTGTGCCAGCTTTTATGAAATGTGTTGCAGGTATCAATTTCCAAATGAGCTAATATTTACAAAAAATAACATTAAATATATTGTCTTTGCACTTTAATCATTAGAATATTGGTTGAAAAGGATTTTCAAATCATTGTGTTCTGTTTTTATTTACGATTTACACAACACGTCAACTTCACTGGTTTTGGGGTTTGTAAGACAAATGGCGTTTCCTCTATGTAAAGACCTGATAAATCGGAAATAAGAAGAGATGATGCAGAATTATCTGCTCACGGATGCAACCTGGTGGTTGTTTGAGAACATTTCAGCCAGTCCTGGATAAATTAACCAACCCCCGCTTCTTAATGTGTGAGTTACATACAGGATTCTCACAGGAATGAGGCAACTCCAGACCTACGTTATAGTGTACTGTACCACCACGGGAGTTGTGCAGTCCCCCACAAACACTTACATCTATCGAGGCTGCACTAAACGTGTCGGAAGAGAATTTCCCTGAAAGGCTGAGTGAGGGCCAAGAGGTCAGAATGAGCAGCGTACTCCACCCAAAACATTTCTACTCCGTGACATCTGCTTCCTCCTCATCACCTCTTACCACCACACTATTATCGCTGCTGCCCTGAAGGGTGCCAAGGTTGCATGTGTCTATGTCAAAACAAGAAAGTGTGACGAGTGGAAGAGGATTCAGCACATTGTTTACGTAGCTCATAAACGACCTAGATAGTTTTTATGTTTTTATGTATCGCAGCCAAGACCTTGCTATTGTTGCTCAAGTCCTTCTATTTCAATTTGCAAATGACATCGGAAAATATCAGTATAACATTTAAAGTGTTTTTTTTCCCGCGACATATATTACTATCACTATGTAAAAATAAAAACGTACATTAATAAACAGGGGTGCACAATCCGTATTGCAATTTGTATTCATCCCGATTCTAAATAGATTTGAATTTTTCAAGATCCAATTTAAAAAAAAAAAAAAAAATACAAAAAAAATAAATAAATACATATATACATATACATATATATCGGGCTTCACGGTGGCAGAGGGGTTAGTGCGTCTGCCTCACAATACGAAGTTCCTGCAGTCCTGGGTTCAAATCCAGGCTCGGGATCTTTCTGTGTGGAGTTTGCATGTTCTCCCCGTGAATGCGTGGGTTCCCTCCGGGTACTCCGGCTTCCTCCCACCTCCAAAGACATGCACCTGGGATAGGTTGATTGGCAACACTAAAATGGTCCCTAGTGTGTGAATGTGAGTGTGAATGTTGTCTGTCTATCTGTGTTGGCCCTGCGATGAGGTGGCGACTTGTCCAGGGTGTACCCCGCCTTCCGCCCGATTGTAGCTGAGATAGGCGCCAGCGCCCCCCGCGACCCCGAAAGGGAATAAGCGGTAGAAAATGGATGGATGGATGGATATACATATATATCACCCGCAACCGCATCCCCAAAGTCATCATCCACCCGCCGTCCACCCGAACCAACATTTTATCAGAACGGCAACCGCCCGCCCGCTGAAATACAACAGAGGTCGGCCAGCTTTACCACTCACAGAGCTATTTAAACCCGTTTCACGGAGTAATGAAGACAATTGGAGCCGCTAAAGTTCTCGCGAATATCCAATTGGCGTTTATCCTGATGACAAGAATATGAGCGTGCCGTGAAGCCAGTGCCTTTGACACCTTCAACAACATGCCTGAACCGATAATTGGTCCAGCAATATGTTGTGTGCAGCTTCCGCAATCACATGTACAAGATCGAAATACATACTGGGTGATACAGAGTACACTGATGGTTCTGATATAAACAACTTTAACACTTACTAATGTGTGCCACGCTATGAAGCCACACCAAACAAAAATGACACACATTTCGGGAGAACATCCTCACAGTAGCACAACATAAACGCAACACAACAAATACCCAGAATTCTTTGTACCCGTGATACTTCCTGAATATATTTTACACCCCCGCGCCCCCAACCCCGCCCACCTTACCGACGCACGGGGGTTGGCGGGGTTTGCTGCTAGCGGGGTGTATAAAATAGTCAGGAATTGTCATGGATCAAAGGATTCTGGGTATTTGATGTGTTGTGTTTATGTTGTGTTACTGGGAGGATGTTCTCCCGAAATGTGTTTGTCAATCTTGTTTGTTGTGGCTTCACAGCGTGGCGCATATTACTAAGAGTGTTAAAATTGTTTATATCACAACCATTAGTGTACTCTGTGTTACCCAGTATGCCTTTCAGTCGTGTGTGTGTTGCCGCGGAAGTCACACACAACATGATGCTGGACTGACAAGCAGATCGTACATGTTGTAGTAGGCGACAAAGTCAATGGCCTCATAGCACGCGCTAATACTTATTATCTGGGTGACTGCCGGCAGTCATTCTAGAGAATATTAGCGTCTCCTATTGTCTTCTTCGCTTTGTGACACGGGCCTTAAATGGCTCTTTGAATGGCAAAGGATACCGATCCCAGAACCATGTATATCAAATATTTCCGGATGGTTCAATCGCCACCCGCCCGAATCTAATTAAAATCTATTTTTTCGTCATGTCACCCGCCCGACCCGCGGTTTATCCGCGGACTCCACAGATGAGACCGCAAACCGTGCATCTCTAATATATATATATATATATATATATACATATATACATACGTATATATATATATATATATATATATATATATATATATATATATATATATATATATATATATATATATATATATATATATAGATATATATATCTATATATATATATATATATATATATATATATATATATATATATATATATGTGTGTATATATATGCAGCACGGTGTAACAAGGGTTATTGCCTCACAATACGAAGGTCCTGGGTAGTCCTGAGTTTAATCCCGGGCTCGGGATCTTTCTGTGTTGAGTTTGCATGTTCACCCCGTCCCCGTGACTGTGTGGGTTCCCTCCAGGTACTCCGGCTTCCTCCACCTCCAAAGACATGTACCTGGGGATAGCTTGATTGGCAACACTAAATTGGCCCTAGTGTGTGAATGTGAGTGTGAATGTTGTCTGTCTATCTATGTTTAGCGACCTGTCCAGAGTGTACATCGCTTTCCACCCGAATGCAGGTGAGATAGACTCCAGCACCCCCAGCAACCCCAAAAGGAACAAGCAGAAGGAAATGGAGGGATGGATGGATGGATATATATATATGTATATATATATATATATATATATATATATATATATATACACACACCGGTATATATAATTATTATTATTACATATACATTTATTAATATATTCATTTAGTAATTTTTTAAAATGTTTTTATTGGATCTTTAACACTTCTAATCTATTTAGAATGTTGATGAATACTAATAGTAATACGGATTGTGCACCTCTGTTTATTAATGCACGTTTTAGTATATATATATATATATATATATATATATATATATATATATATATAAAGATGAAGGTGTGGGAAAAATCACAAGACTGCTTCATCTCTACAGAACTGTTTCATGAGGGGTTCCCTCAATCATCAGGAGATTTTTTTTTTCTTTTTTCTCTCTCAATCATCTCCTGATGATTAAGGGAACCCCTCATGAAACAGTTCTGTAGAGATGAAGTAGTCTTGTGATTTTTCCCACACCTACATATTGCGCTCTACCACGGTATCGAGCACTATTCTCTGGATAATCCAATCAAGATATATAAATAAATATGTGTGTGTGTGTGTGTAGGGGCTGTCAAAACAAACAAACAAGTTAAGTCACGTGATTAATCACAAAAAAATAACGCAATGATCATGAACACACTTGGATTAATCATGCAATTTATTCTGACTGTATAAACTCATGGATTTAACTGCTATAAGTTAAAGAACCAATGATTGTCACACACACACTAGTTGTGGTGAAATTTGTCCTCTGCATTTGACTCATCCCCTTGATCACACCTTGGGAAGTTAGGGGAGCAGTGGGCAGCAGCGGTGCCGCGCCCGGGAATCATTTATGGTGGTTTAACCCCCAATTCCAACCCTTTGTGCTGAATGCCAAGCAGGGAGGCAATGGGTCCCATTTTTTTTATAGTCTTTGGTATGACTCGGCCGGGGTTTGAACTCCCAACCTACCGATCTCTTACCACTAGGCCACTGAGTAGTATACAGAGGCCAGATCGATACATACGTCAGTAAAACAATGAGTGAGTAGACTCCGACTGGAGGTCTCGCTGGCAAATTTCACTCTAAAACACATCCTGGAAGAACTTCAGATCAAACTGATAGCAGGTTTTGTACAAGTCATTGACCTGCATTCAAGTAAAACGTTTAAAAACGTTCCTGCATGACGTGCTGACAATAAAATTGCAATTGTTTACAAATATTGGGGTCTTTTCTTAAGCAAATTGTAATTATAGAAGCCACTAATCACTTGTGATTAATCTGAATCCTCAAACAATATATGGCAAAAATTGGTTTGATTCGAAAATTAGGTTGAGTTGAGATTAAATTCTGAATTGAAACGTAACCCAAGGAAACCTTTGGTGTCCAAAGATTCATCCATCCATCCATCCATTTTCTACCGCTTATTCCCTTTCGGGGTCGCGGGGGGTGCTGGCGCCTATCTCAGCTACAATCGGGCGGAAGGCGGGGTACACCCTGGACAAGTTGCCACCTCATCGCAGGGCCAACACAGATAGACAGACAACATTCACACTCACATTCACACACTAGGGCCAATTTAGTGTTGCCAATCAACCTATCCCCAGGTGCATGTCTTTGGAAGTGGGAGGAAGCCGGAGTACCCGGAGGGAACCCACGCATTCACGGGGAGAACATGCAAACTCCACACAGAAAGATCCAGAGCCTGGATTTGAACCCAGGACTGCAGGACCTTCGTATTGTGAGGCAGACGCACTAACCCCTCTGCCACCGTGAAGCCCTCCAAAGATTCACACCGTGAGTAATAATGGATTTTGGTAAATTTAGACCTGGTGAAAATGTTCACTTCAACAATCCAATTCAGTCTCTATGGTGATGCAACTTTAATAATCTACTGAATTAGTTCCATTATCTTTTTTTGTCTCGGGATGATTCAGAATGACTCGATTAAGATGTACCTTTTTAAGAGCAGATTATTTAATTACAGCCTGAGGCCAAAACACATAAAATAGCATTCAATACTCATTGTTATTCACTATCGGCTCTGCTGACTTCATAATGTGAGAGTTGAAATTTGGCTTTCATGGCTGAAAGTAGCAAATACACAAATTCATAAGAGCTACTTTGCGTAAAGGCAGATCGTCCTCAGTCGATTCACTCAGTCTTGGCAACAATTCCTAGCATGTGCAAAATAATCCCTCGAACGTTGGAAAACAAATAATTACTTCCAAACTGTATTTCCAGCCCACTGAGGTCCACCATAAAATAACATTTTATAATGGATTGAAATGAGCTACATTAGCGCTAACAAGTGACAACATGGGAGATGGACAGCAACCGACAACACACAAGATGTTGCAAGGCATTCTGGGACTTGCTGAATAAGTTGGCGATTATTTAGGCCAGTGGTTCTCAAATGGGGATACGCGTACCCCTGGGGGTACTTGAAGGTATGCAAAGGGGTACGTGAGAATTTTTTTAAAGGGGAACATTATCACCAGACCTATGTAAGCGTCAATATATACCTTGATGGTGCAGAAAAAAGACCATATATTTTTTAACCGATTTCCGAACTCTAAATGGGTGAATTTTGGCGAATTAAACGCCTTTCTGTTTATCGCTCATGTGGTGATGACGTCAGAACGTTACGTTTCCGAGGTAATACAGCCGCCATTTTCATTTTCAACACATTACAAACACCGGGTCTCAGCTCTGTTATTTTCCGTTTTTTCGACTATTTTTTGGAACCTTGGAGACATCATGCCTCGACGGTGTGTTGTCGGGGCGGGGGGGGGTAACAACACTAACAGGGAAGGATTCAAGTTGCCCCACTGGCCCGAAGATGTGAAAGTGTCTGCCGCCAGACCCCCATTGAATGTACCAAAAAGTCTCCACATTTTACCGGCGATGACAGACATGGCACAGAGATGTACGGATATCCTGCAGATGCATTTGCAACGACAAACTCAACAAAATCACGAAGGTGAGTTTTGTTGATGTTGACTTGTGTGCTAATCAGACATATTTGGTTGCGGCGTGACTGCCAGCTAATCGATGCTAACATGCTATGCTAATAGATGCTAACATGCTATTTACCGGCGGTGCTAAAGCAGACATGGCACAGAGATGTATGGATAACCTGCAGATGCATTTGCAACGATAGAGTAAATGAAATCACAAAGGTGAGTTTTGTTGATGTTGACTGCCAGCTAATCGATGCTAACATGCTACACTAATCGATGCTAACATGCTATTTACCGGCGGTGCTAAAGCAGACATGGCACAGAGATGTATGGATAACCTGCAGATGCATTTGCAACTATATTATGTTTCCTTCCACCCACATTTAATGCGAAAAAACACTTACTAATCGACAGATTTAAGTATCTCCAGTGTCAAGAGATGGGAAAGTCCTGATCGTTTGGTCCGCACATTTTACCGGCGATGCTAACGCAGCTATTCGGCCATGCTATGGCTATGAATAGCATCAATAGCTATTCGCTCAATAGCTTCAGTTTCTTCTTCAATACTTTTATACTCCAACCATCCGTTTCAATACATGCGTAATCTGTTGAATCGTTTAAACCACTGAAATCCGAGTCTGAATCCGAGCTAATGTCGCTATATCTTGCTGTGCTATTCGCTATTGTTTGTTTACATTGGCAGCACTGTATGACGTCACAGGGAAATGGATAGTCGCATCGCAAATAGGGAAAATCAAGCACTTTAAAGCTTTTTTTAGGGATATTCCGGGACCGGTAAAATTTTGAAAAAAACTTCAAAAAATACAACAAGCCACTGGGAACTGATTTTTATTGTTTTTAACCCTTTTGAAATTGTGATAATGTTCCCCTTTAAATATTGTAAAAATAGCAACAATTCAAAAATCCTTCATAAATATATTTATTGAATAATACTTCAACAAAATATGAATGCAAGTTCATAAACTGTGAAATAAAAATACAACAATGCAATATTCAATGTTGACAGCTAGATTTTTTGTGGACATGTTCCAAAAATATTGATGTTAAAGATTTATTTTTTGTGGAGAAATGTTTAGAATTAAGTTCATGAATCCAGATGGATCTCTATTACAATCCCCAAAGAGGGCACTTTAAGTTGATGAATACTTTTATGTGTAGAAATCTTTATTTATAATTGAATCACTTGTTTATTTTTCAACAAGTTTTTAGTTATTTTTGCATATTTTTTTTCAAATCGACCACTACAAATGAGCAATATTTTGCACTGTTATACAATTTGATGAATCAGAAACTGATGACATAGTGCTGTATTTTACCTCTTTATCTCTTTTTTTCAACCAAAAATGCTTTGCTCTGATTAGGGGGTACTTGAATTAAAAAAATGTTCACAGGAGGTACATCAAACAAGGTTGAGAACCACTGATTTAGGCCATCTCTTTGCGTGCAGCTATGAGGAGCTTTTGTAACCTATAACCAACGTTCCCGCTAAATTGTGCGCAATCTAAACTGGAAACAAATTAAACACACAACAATTTACTCCGTAGGACTCTGCAATGCATTTCTGTAAGTGACAGGTGACAACAAGCGACTCGAAAAGATAGTCGTCAACACCGTTCAATTTTTGTAACAACTTTCGACACACTTTAAGCAGGACATGAATTCCAACCATCACTTCACTCATGGCTCTTAGCCAGTGATCCATTCATGGTCAGACAAAAAGTCGGACAACTCCAACACCACACAAAGTGTAAATTCCAGGTTGTTGCATGATGACTCCCCAATCAGATCTTTGCTTATTATACTATCATTTATTCGGAATGTTAAATTACGGATATTAATCATGAATTGCTCATAAAAATATACATTTTGCAGACAGAACATTACAGGAATGTACACGTTCTCCAATGCTTACATCTCATTGTGCAACATGTAGGTTTTGAGTAGAGATGTCCGATAATGGCTTTATTGCCGATATCCGATATTCCGATATTGTCTTAATTACCGATACCGATACCAACCGACACGATACATACAGTCGTGGATTTAACACATTATTATGCCTAATTTTGTTGTGATTCCCCGCTGGATGCATTAAACAATGTAACAAGATTTTCCAAAATAAATCAACTCAAGTTATGGGAAAAAAATAGCAACATGGCACTGCCATATTTATTATTGTGAATGTGTGAATTATATTTATATAGCGCTTTTTCTCTAGTAACTCAAAGCGCTTTACATGTCGAAACCCAATATCTAATTTTTACATTTAAACCAGTGTGGGTGCCACTGGGAGCAGGTGGGTAAAGTGTCTTGCCCAAGGACACAACGGCAGTGACTAGGATGGCGGATGCGGGGATCGAACCTGCAACCCTCAAGTTGCTGGCACGGCCGCTCTACCAAACGAGCTATACCGCTCGTCACAAAGTGCATTAATTTTTTTAACATGCCTCAAAACAACAGCTTGGAATTGCATGAGGAGGTTGAAGTGGGCAGGGTTTGGGGTGAGTTGGGGGGAGGGTAGAGGGTAGCGGGGGGTGTATATAGTAGCGTCCCGGAAGAGTTAGTTCTGCAAGGGGTTCTGGGTATTTGTTCTGTTGTGTTTATGTTGTGTTACGGTGCAGATGTTCTCCCGATTGTCATTCTGGTTTGGTGTGGGTTCACAGTGTGGCGCATATTTGTAACAGTGTTAGATTTGTATATACGGCCACCTTCAGTGTGATCTGTATGACTGTTGACCAAGTATGCCTGCATTCACTTGTGTGGGTGTGAGGACCCGTAGATATGTGATTGGGCCGACACGCAAAGGCAGTGCCTTTAAGGTGTATTGGCACTCTGTACTACTCCCTACGTCCGTGTACACAGCGGCGTTTTAAAAAGTCATAAACTTTACTTTTTGAAACCGATACCGATAATTTCCGATATTACATTTGAAAGAATTTATCAGCCGATGATATCGGCAGTCCGATATTATCAAACATCTCTAGTATTGATGGGAACTAAATGTGACCTTTGAAAGGGGTAAAAAAAATTTCGGAAGCAGGACCCCCACCCAGACACACAATACTAGTACACAGTTCATGAAAAACAATATTTTTGTTGTTTGTTTTCATCATAAGTGGTGACTTATACTAAAAAATCATCACACGGAAATGACTGCTGTCATTTGATTTTTATAATAAGACATTTATTTTGTTATTAAGTCAAATTTTGGACAGGCGTGCTCGTCTGATATTGTTCAATGAGTTTTTTCAATTGCTCATACACATGCACATTTAGAGGAAACATTGCCTAAAACCTGTTTCCTAAATGGTTTTATTATAATATTTAGACCATAATAATCTATTGCACGGTTGAATCAAGAGTAGTGCTGGATCAGTAATCGATTCTGTATCGAAATGTCGCTCCAAGAATCGCGATTGTGGCTTGTTGTAAAATTCTCATCCAAATAGTGAATGGCTAATAATAAAATGCAAAATAATTGCAATTGTCATCAATTGTATATTCGGTGAGGCAAGATTAAATTTGGAGTCCTGCTGCAAACCATTGGCCTAAATCCATTGGATATAGCGACAAAAGTGTCATTCATCCAATACGATATCTCGACGTCCTCACTTATTGAGCAGAATTGGTCATTGTATGCCGTACAAATCGGGCCAAAACTACTTTTGCCAACATACGCCCTCATGGCACTCAGCCAGTGATGCATTTACGGCCACACAAAAAGTCGGACAACCGCAACACCACACAAAGTGTAAATTCCAGGTAGTTGCACTATGACTCCCCAATCAGATGTTTGCTTAATCTACTGCCATTTATCAAGAATGTAAAAATGTATATTTTACAGACAGAAAGTTACAGGAATAATGTACACTTTCTCCAGTAACATCTCATTGTGCAACATGTGAACGTTTTGAAGAGAACTAAATGTGATCTTTGAAAGGGGTGTTTGTTTCTGCATGTGGCTTCACCGCGTCAGGTGTTACAGTTCTTACTCTGAGGAATGTGAGGTCCCGACTGCGGTCAATGCTCGTGATCTCCAGGTTGCCCATGACGACTTCGCAGCTCTCGTAGTACTTCCTCAGAGTACGATACTGCTGCTCCAGGTCTGACAGCGTACTCAGCTTGTTCTCCGTGCCAGCACATACTGGGAGACAAAGGAAGACAAGAATTATATCCCTGGTCATGGAAGGCAATGTTTGGCGTTACATCAGTAAGGGGGGTTGAAGGAGTTGTAAACCTTAACTGGTGCTTGGTTTGTAAACAATCTGTAAATAAATACAAATCTATCTCTGGACCGTGTTATAGTAAATAGTGGTAGTTCAGAGGTAGCATCTTTAAGACCGGTTCTTAGAAGGCTTAGCCTCAAAACTTCTCAAAAAGAAATGTGCAAAAATTACACTATGAACTTTTTCAAAATCCAATTAATTATCAATTGTTGAAAGCGTCAATAACTATTTTGTAAATTTTGATGCAGATCTGGAAGAGAAGATCCTTTGTCAACTGAGGACACAAACAGAAACCCCAATTGGGGTTACTTGATTACGGACGTAATCAAGTAATCAAAATTGGGAATAAATGTGAATCAAAGCCCTCAACTGATTGTAGCTGAATTGATGTGAAAACCATAAAAACGGTTACTAAAGAGATCTCAGAACCACTATTGTACTTCAGCAACGTTTTATTCCAAACTGGTAAATTCCTGAAGAAAATGAAATTAGCAAAAGTTGTATTGAATTATAAGACTGGACACAAACACAAGTTTACAAACTGAGGACCTGTTCCATTACTTCCACAATGTTTCTAAAAATAACTGAAATAATTCAAAATAGATTGGACAAAGTCATAAAAAAAAAAAGAAAGTGGAACCTTTGTGGACAGCCAATACAGACACGGAGATAACATCTAAATATCGATGGCGTACATCGAATTAACGGAAGAGATGACCAATGCAATAGATGGTAAACTGTCGGGGTGTGAGTCTTTGGACACTGAAAATTTCGTTCTAATTCCAATTCGTGGGGTGGCAATTTAATTCAGATTACTCGATTCAACATGATTCAAAGCAATTCTAGCAATGTACTGTTTGTTATAATGTATAGGAAACTTTTAAAAAACAGGTTACAGGTTAAAAAAAATCATTCTGGTTGCATGGATATGGCCCAAATTCATTCTAATAATATATATATATATATATATACATATATAAATAGAGGCGGTGACTTGTCCAGGGTGTACCCCGCCTTCCGCCCAAATGCAGCTGAAATAGGCTCCAGCAACCCCCAGCGACCTCAAAAGGGACAAGTGGTAAAAAATAGATGGATGGATACATATATATATATATATATATATATATATATATATATATATATATATATATATATATATATATATATATATATATATATATACACATATATATATATATAAACATTTGGGAACTGAGGAAACTAATTGTTGAAGCTTTGAAAGTGAAATTATTTACCATTATTGCTTGATGTACAGCTTAAGTTGTTGAACAGTCCAAGGTTTTGTTGTCGTATTTTACGCTTCATAATGCGCCACACATTTTCGATGGGAGACATATCTGGACTGCAAGTGGGCCAGGAAAGTACCCGCACTCTTTTACTACGAATCCACGCCGTTGTAACAGATGGCTTGTCATTGTTTTGCTGAAATAAGCAGTAGCGTCCATGATACCATTGCTTGGATGACAACATATGTTGCTCCAAAACCTGTATGGACTCTTCAGCATTAATGGTGCCTTCACAGATTTGTAAGTTACCCATTCCTTGGGCACTAATACACCCCCATATCATCACAGATGCTGGCTTTTGAACTTTGCACCTATAACATTTTGAAAGGTTATTTTCGTCCTTGTTCTGGAGGACACCACATCCACAGTTTTCAAATATAATTTGAAATGTGGACTCTTCAGACCACAAAACACTTTTCCACTTTGTATCAGTTCATTTTAGATGAGCTCGGGCCCAGCGAAGCCGGCGGCGTTCCTGGGTGTTGTTGATCAGTGGCTTTCGCTTTGCATTGTACAGTTTTAACCTGCACTTACAGATGTAACGACCAACTGTAGTTACTGAGCTTGGTTTTATGAAGTGTTTCTGACCCCACTTGTTAATATCCTTTACACACTGATGTCGGTTTTTGATGCAGTGCCACCTGAAGGATCAAAGGTCCGTAATATAATCGCTTACGTGCAGTGATTTCTCCAGATTCTCTGAACCTTTTGATGATTTTACGGACCGTAGATGGTAAAATCCCTAAATTCCTTGCAATGGCTCGTTGAGAAATTTGCTTACAAATTGGTGAAGCTTCGCCCCATCCTTGTTTGTGAATTACTTAGCATTTCATGGAAGCTGCTTTTATACCCAATCATGGCACCCACCTGTTCCCAATACACATGTAGGATGTTCCAAATAAGTGTTTGATGAGCAATCCTCAACTTGATCAGTATTTATTGCCACCTTTCCCAACTTCTTTGTCACATGTTGCTGGCATCAAATTCTAAAGTTAATGATTATTTGCACAAAAAAAAAATGTTTATCAGTTTAAACACCAAATATGTTGTCCTTGTAGCATATTCAACTGAATATGGCTTGAAAATGTTTAGCAAATCAATGTATTCCGTTTATATTTACATCTCACACAATTTCCCAACTCATATGGAAACGTTGTTTGTGTTTATATATATATATATATATATATATATTTATATATATATATACACATACATATATATTTATATATATATATTTATATAAATATATATATATATATATATATATATATATATATATATATATATATATACATACATACATACATACAGTCACGATTGAAAGTTTACTTACACTTATAAAGAAGTATGATGTTATTATGGGTCTACTGAAAATGTGACCACATCTGTTGGATCAAAGTATAACATACAGCAATTATAATATTTGATTACATGTCCCTTGGTGAGTTTCACTGCAATGAGGCACTTTTGTTAGCCATCCACAAGTTTCTGGCAAGCTTCTGGTTGAATTTTTGACCACTCCTCTGGACAAAATTGGTGCAGTTTAGCTAAATGTGTTGGTTTTCCTGCCATGGACTTGTTTCTTGAGCATTGTCCACACATTTAAGTCAGGACTTTGGGAAGGCTATTTTAAAACCTTAATTTAGCCTGATTCAGCCATTCCTTTACCAATTTTGACGTGTGTTTGGGGTCATTGTCCTGTTGGAACACACAACTGTGCCCAAGACTCAACCTCGAAGCTGATGATTTTAGGTTGTCCTGAAGAATTTGGAGGGAAACCTCCTTTTTCATTGTCCAATTTAAAGCACCAGTTCCATTGGCAGCAAAACAGGCCCAGAGCATAATATTACCACCAATATGCTTGACGGTAGGGATGGTGATCCTAGGATTAAAGCCCTCACTTTTTCTCCTTCAAACATACTGTTGGGAATTGTGGCCAAACAGCTCAATTCTTGTTTCATCTGACCACAGAACTTTCCTCCAAAAGGTTTTATCTTTGTCAATGTGATGTCAGATGAAACAAAAATTGAGCTGTGTGGCTACAATACCCAGCAATATGTTGGAAGGAGAAAAGGTGATGCCTTTAATCCCAGGAACACCACGCCCACTGTCAAGCATGGTGGTGGTAGTATTATGCTAGGGCCTGTTTTGTTGGGTGTTCCAACAGGACTATGTCAAACACACTTCAAAAGTGGTAAAGGAACAGCTAGATCAGGCTAGAATAAAGGTTTTAGAATGGCCTTCCCTAAGTCCTGACCTAAACGTGTTGAAAATGCTGAATAAACAAGTCCATCTCAGGAAACCAACACACTTAGCTGAACTGCACCAATTTTGTCAAGAGGAGTTGTCCAACAATTCCACCAGAAGCTTGCCAGAAGCTTGTGGATGGCTACCAAAAGCGCCTTATTTCTGTGAAACTTGCCAAGGGACATGTAACCAAATTAACATTGCAGTATGTGTAGTTTTGACCCAGCATATTTGGTCACATTTTCAGTAGACCCATATTAAATACAAACCCCGTTTCCATATGAGTTGGGAAATTGTGTGAGATGTAAATATAAACGGAATACAATGATTTGCAAATCATTGTCAACCCATATTCAGTTGAATATGCTACAAAGACAACATATTTGATGTTCAAACTGATACACTTTTTTTTTTTTTGCAAATAATCATTAGCTTTAGAATTTGATGCCAGAAACACGTGACAAAGAAGTTGGGAAAGGTGGCATTAAATACTGATAAAGTTGAGGAACGCTCATCAAACACTTATTTGGAACATCCCACAAGTGTGCAGGCTAATTGGGAACAGGTGGGTGCCATGATTGGGTATAAAAACAGCTTCCCAAAAATTGTTCAGTCTTTCACAAGAAAGGATGGGGCGAGCTACACCCCTTTGTCCACAACTGCGTGAGCAAATAGTCAAACAGTTTAAGAACAACGTTTCTCAAAGTGCAATTGCAAGAAATTTAGGGATTTTAACATCTACTGTCCATAATATAATCAAAAGGTTCAGAGAATCTGGAGAAATCACTCCACGTAAGCGGCATAGCCGGAAACCAACATTGAATGACTGTGACCTTCGATCCCTCAGACGGCACTGTATCAAAAACAGACATCAATCTCTAAAGGATATCACCACATGGGCTCAGAACACTTCTTAAAACCACTGTCACCAAATACAGTTTGTCGCTACACATGCAAGTCCAAGTTAAAGCTCTACTATGCAAAGCGAAAGCCATTTATCAACAACATCCAGAAACGCTGCCGGCTTCTCTGTGCCCGAGACCATCTAAGATGGACTGATGCAAAATGGAAAAGTGTTCCGTGGTCTGACCAGTCCACATTTCAAATTATTTTGGGAAATATTCAACATCGTGTCATCCGGACCAAAGGGGAAGCGAACCATCCAGACTGTTATCGATGCAAAGTTCAAAAGCCAGCATATGTGATGGGGCGGCATAGCTCGGTTGGTAGAGTGGCTGTGCCAGGTTTGATTCCCACTTGTGCCATCCTAGTTACTGCCGTGGTGTCCTTGGGCAAGACACTTTACCCACCTGCTCCCAGTGCCACCCACACTGGTTTAAATGTAACTTACATATTGGGTGTCACTATGTAAAGCGCTTTGAATCACTTGAGAAAAGCGCTGTATAAATATAATTCACTAATGGTATGGGGGTGCATTAGAGCCCAAGACATGGGTAACTTACACTTTTGTGAAGGCACCATTAATGCTGAAAGGTACACACAGGTTTTGGAATATGCTTCCATCCAAAAACTGTCTTTTTCATGGACGCCCCTGCTTATTTCAGCAAGACAATGCTGGGCCACATTCAGCACGTGTTACAACAGCGTGGCTTTGTACAAAAAGAGTGCGGGTACTTTCCTGGCCCGCCTGCAGTCCAGATCTGTCTCCCATGGAAAACGTTTGGCGCATTATGAAGCGTAAAATACGACAGCGGAGACCCCGGACTGTTGAACGACTGAAGCTCTACATAAAACAAGAATGGGAAAGAATTCCACTTTCAAAGCTTCAACAATTAGTTTCCTCAGTTCCCAAACGTTT
Organism: Nerophis ophidion; assembly: GCF_033978795.1. NCBI lineage: Eukaryota > Metazoa > Chordata > Actinopteri > Syngnathiformes > Syngnathidae > Nerophis > Nerophis ophidion. The sequence goes on along the minus strand of NC_084629.1, from coordinate 33,710,316 downwards.
ATTGAGTGTTGTTAAAAGAAAAGGTGATGTAACACAGTGGTGAACATGCCCTTTCCCAACTACTTTTGCACGTGTTGCAGCCATGAAATTCTAAGTTAATTATTATTTGCAAAAAAAGAATAAAGTTTATGAGCTTGAACATCAAATATGTTGTCTTTGTCGTGCATTCAATTGAATATGGGTTGAAAAGGATTAGCAAATCATTGTATTCCGTTTATATTTACATCTCACACAATTTCCCAACTCATATGGAAACGGGGTTTGTACATAAAATAACCAAATTTCATGAATGTTTTTTGTGACCAACAAGTATGTGCTCCAATCACTCAATCACATAAAAATAAGAGTTGTAGAAATTATTGGAAACTTAAGACAGCCATGACATTATGTTCTTTCCAAGGCTATGTAAACTTTTCATCGTGATTGTATATACATAGACATATACATATATGTGCGTATATATATATATATATATATATATATATATATATATATTTACATATATGTGTATGTATGACTTGTCCAGGGTGTACTCACCCTTCCGCCCGATTGTAGCTTAGATAGGCACCTGCGCCCCCCACAACCCCAAAGGGAATAAGCGGTAGAAAACGTATATATATATATATATATATATATATATATATATATATATATATATATATATATATATATATATATATATATATATATGTATGTATGTATGTATGTATGTATGTATTTATGTATACAAAACTAGAATTGTGTTTCAGGCACAACATCTATGTCGATACAGGCCGGACTGTGACCGAATTAGAGCGATATTAGGTGTGCTGGTGATTGGCTATGTAGCACATAGCATCATGGGCTCCTCAAGAATGATATATGGTAGACTTGGGTGTTTTCAATAACACTTGAAGGCAGCAGCGTGGGGGCAGGGCTCCTTAAAGCCAGGAGAGGTATAATAAAGTATTATTGCCGCCCTGGGGGCAGACGACAGAGATCAGAGAAGGCGGGAATCTCGGCATGACGTCTGCTGAAATCAACTTTTTCCTTTTCCAACTGTGAGCCCGCTTGCTTTTGAGACCTGCTCAGTCAGAGAATGGTTCATGGCTGATTCAGCACCTTTTGAAATTGCTTCATTTTGTATTATTCTTTATTTTTGAAGGCCATAACCCGCACGGACACTCACCATTTTTCTGGTGAAAAATGTGATATTTTAGGGGTTTTAAACCCAAACTTATATAAATATACTCTTGAGCGCCACCTTTAAAATTGGAAAAATGTTGCCCCCCGGCCCGGATTCACAAATTGTGATGAGAATCACCGGTGGCATCTATCATGACAAGACACACGTAAAACTCTCAAAAACCCATATTTAAAAACAAACAGGAAGTCGGCCATCTTGGTATCCGTCTGACATTGTAAGGCCAAAAACAGGGATCGTACTTTCACAAAATCCTCCAAAGGACTTTCTCCAAATGAGTTGCGGTCAAAATGATTGATCCTAGACAAAAAATTGCAAAGGAATATTGCCTACGCCGGGGGTCAGCAACCCGCGGCTCGAGAGCCGCATGCGCCTCTTTAGCGGCGCCCTAGTGACTTCCTGGACCTCTTTCAGAGATGTGTGAAAATGGAAAAAAAAGGGGGGGAAAAAAAAATAAATAAAAAAAAAATAAAAATAAAATATATATATATATATATATATATTATATAATTTTATGTTTTAGTTTTATTTTTGTATATATATTTTCTCTGCGATGAGGTGGCGACTTGTCCAGGGTGTACTCCGCCTACTGCCCGAATGCAGCGGAAATAGGCTCCAGCGATCCCCCCGCGACCCAAAAGGGACAAGCGGTAGAAAATGGATGGATGGATGGAAATATTTTCTGTAGAACAAACATGAAATAAACTTTTTTAATTGTTAGAAAGCCCACTGTTTATGGTATACATGCTTCACTGATGAGCCGTTTTGTCGTACTAATTTCAGCGATCCTTGAACTCATCGTAGTTCGTTTACATGTAGTGAAGTCAATTGTGAAGTGAATTATATTTTATATAGCGCTTTTCTCTAGTAACTCAAGGCACTTTACATAATAAAACCCCATATTTCAGTTAAATTAAAACCAGTGTGGTGGGCACTGGGAGAAGGCGGGTAAAGTGTCTTGCCCAAGGACACAACGGCAGTGACTAAGTTGGCAGGAGCGGGGATCGAACCTCGAACCCTCAAGTTGCTGGCACGGCCACTCTACCAAACGAGCTATACCTACAAAATGTACAATTTTCTCCAATGCTGCCAAGGGAAGACATGTTTATGCCACTCCGTCTCTGTCTCATTTTGTCCACCAAACTTTTTATGCTGTGCGTGAATGCACAAAGGGGAGCTTTGGTGATTTTATTGATTTGCTGGAGTGCTATCAGACATATTTGGTCACTGTATCACCGCAAACTAATTAATGCTAACATGCTAATTAGGCTAGCTGTATGTACATATTGTATCATTATGCCACTTTTGTAGGAATATTTGAGCTCATTTATTTGCCTTTACTTATGTCCTCTGTGTATTTCAGTTAAATTTACATGACTCATGACACATTATCTGTATTTCTGCCATGTTTTTCCAGACCACAGAAAACATTGTCCAGCTTGCAAAGATCATTTAAACTCTTTTATAAGACTCTTAAAGTCATTTTGATAGTAGGCTAATATAGCTAATATGGACACTTACATCCTGTGCTGTCTTCATTACAACACTTCTAAAATACTTTTAAAGTTATTTTGATAGTAGGCTAATATAACAAATATAGACACTTACAACATGTGTTGTATTAATTATAACACTTATAGAAGGCTTTAATTTTTTTGCGGCTCCAGACAAATGTATTTTTGCATTTTTGGTCCAATATGGTTCTTTTAATATTTTGGGTTGCGGACCCCTGGCCTACATCAAAGGATGTGGGCGTGGCATACTGCCAAACTTTGATCTAATGGTTCGCCACAAAGCTTTCAACGTTTATAACTCTGCTCCACAAACTCAGATCTTGATCAGGATTGGTACTCACGATGATGACGACACCCTGAATTTAAGAATGGGTTCTTTTCTCTTGGTACCCATTCATGGTGGGTGGAGCCTGACGTTGAAAACTGTCCCTCATCAAGAACCACCAAACTGTTGTTTCTTGATTTTTAATGATTGGATTTGCTTTGAAACTAATATTAGGCTTTAAGGCCGGCAACTGGTCATTACTACACATTGACATCAACACCAATATCGCCACCTTTTGGTGAAAAATGACGGAAGTTGAACTTTGCGCCAATAACTATCCAGATGGTTCTTTTCCTCTTTGGTCCGGAAGACACGACGTTCACAGTTTCCAAAACGAATTTGAAATGTGGACTCGCCAGACCATAGAATACTTTTCAACTGATCCTAGACAGAACATTGCGAATTAATTTTGCCTACGCCATAGCTTGTGAGCGTGGCATGGCGCCAATCTTCGATCTGATGGTTCGCCACAAAACTTTCAACGTTTACAACTCGGCTTCACAAACTCAGATTTTGATCAGGATTGGTACACACAAGGATAATGACACTTTGAAATGCAGCACGGGTCAGCTCCTCCTGGTACCCATTCATGGTGGGCGGCGAATACCGTCCCACACCATCAACCATCAAACTGTCGTTACTTGATTTTGGACGATTGGATTTGATTGTCATTACTACACATTGATATCGACACCAAGTTGTAACGTCCTTCCACATGCTTGATTTTCCTGAAATTTTTGACGGTGGGTCGGGTATTTTGAACGGAGGTGACTGCATGTGTCATAGGGGGTGCGAGTGCCCTCTCAACGCTAATTTCTAATTAGAATCCATGGAACCTTACAAGCTAGCTCAGTATGAGGCGGAGATGACTGGTGTTGACTGCCAAGTGGACCACGGCAAAACCATCTGGGGTATGCAAAGCAAATTTTCAGGAAGTGTGAACTGTTGCAGGTTCACTGCGAGGCTCCTTCTTGTGACATGTCAACACGTGCGTGCGAATGTGGGCCGCTTGTAAATAGGCATCTCTCTCCTTCGCACGACGCGATCGAAGCCATCCGTCTCCTTTGCCGATATTTTATACATGTGAGGCTTTACATCACTGCGAGCTCGCCTGAAACAGTCTGCTGGCTTTGTATTGGTGAGTTGCCTTGTCACCATGGAGTCTATAAAACACTCGCGCTGAGGAAAGGAAACAAGGAAAAGAGCATACTGTTGTTTTTTTCTTTTTTAAAACCTCACCTCTGTCATTTCCATAAAATAAAATCTGTTATCTGTTTGATTGATTTCACCCTTTGCACACTTCAAACAAAGCAGCAGAAAGATTCATGTTGCATTGATATACAGTATATGTATATATCTCTATATGTGATTTATTGCCGTCTTGCAGCCAACTGATTGAATTTGTTTGCAGGAGAATTTCATTGGCGATGTGATGGATTAGGGAAATGAGTCATAATAATTCAGGAGACTCCAATATATGTAACTAATGACAAAATGATGGCTTTATATGGAAATGCACATCAGCATCAATTTATTTGGCCTGCAATACAATTTAAAGGATTTCTTTTTTTATCCTCAGCAACGTTCATACAGCTTTTTTATTTTTTTTTCCTACAGTCAAGCATCACACACAATCACTGATTAACCTCCGGCTGTCACCATGGCGGAACATTATTTACACTGGGAAAAACTCACAATCTCACAAACTATATAATTGTACTTTCTAGTCAAAATATAGAAATAAAAAAATTGTATAAACTTTATACGGGTCACAATCCCCCCAATAGTGAGACATAATAACCTGTTTTTTTTTAGGCAATAGATCTTCTGAGGAAAAAATAAATAAATACTTTTGAGCATCACAAGACGCAAAACTTCACAATACAAGCAGGTATTGGCAGATTTTTTTTAGCTCATTAGAAAGCGAAAACAACTTGTAATGAGCAAAAAATCTGCGAATGGAACATGTCAAAATTGTCTCTGTATGATTTTTTGAATGAGGAAATCAGCAAATAAAACGTATTATAATAAACGTATACTTACTAGAATTGTGAAGTTTTGTGTCTTAAAACAAACTTGTGATGCTCAAAGGTAATTTTTTTTTTTTCCTGAAAAATAAATATTACGGAGATTGTGACCTGTAATGAGCAGGTCTATCTTCAAAAGGCACACCGGATTGTAGGGCACATTAAAGGGGGCATATATATATTACAAATTGAAAACACTTCCTTGTGGGCTAGATCAGTGGTTCTCAACATTTTTTCAGTGATGTACCCCCTGTGATCATCTTTTTTAATTCAAGTACCCCCTAATCAGAGCAAAGCATTTTTGGTTGAAAAAAGGAGATACAACAGCACTATGTCATCAGTTTCGGATTTATCAAATTGTATAACAGAGCAAGATATTGCTCATTTGTAGTGGTCTTTCTTGAACTATTTGGAAAAAAAGATGTACAAATAACAAAAAACCTGTTGAAAAATAAACAGGTGATTCAATTATAAATAAAGATTTCTACACGTAGAAGTAATCATCAACTTAAAGTGCCCTCTTTGGGGATTTTAATAGAGATCCATCCAGAATCCCTGTACTTAATTCTAAACATTTCTTCATACAAAAAGTTCATCTTTAACATCATTATTTTTGGAACATGTCCACAAAAATTTAGCTGTGAACACTGAAGCCTCTTTCTTTGCGCTGTCCTTTAAATCTTAACATCAGACATGGAATTGATTAGCTGGACTCTCGACTCTATTGACAAAATCTTTTCGACGAGGAAAAGAGGTTCTGAGGAGCCTGGCTGCCCTGATGGAACCATTGCTGCGGGGTACGTGAGAGATTCCTGGGACAAATGGAGAATCATGTGCTTCTCAGTCCTTTCCATCGAGGACGTGGAAGACATTTACCTATTTGGAACCATGATCGCGGGGAACCTGCTGATTGGGCTGGGCATTGATATGGTGTATCGTAAAATTCGTAAGACGATGGCAGCTACTCAAGGAGCCCAAAGGCTGTTCGTCGCAATGGACAGATTGGGTCGGGCTGTGGGATCACAGTCTGGGGCGATTTCTGAACTGAATCGCAAGATGGATCACATCATGGAGAAGCTTGAAAAGGAAATATTGGATATGAGAGCAACCAGCATGGACAAATAGAACAGGCAAACCATTGTAATGCCTGCTTGAGAAAAAACAGAAATCCTTATCTACGATTTGACTCCCCCAAATGGCCTTGAGGACAAGAACAGGCTGTTCTGTAATCATCCCTGGAGGAATCTCAAAGATGGACACTTTTGACCTCTCTCCCTCCTAAACGACACCCGGAAGTCGAACTTTGCTTGCATTGCATGCAGAACGACGCTGGGCTCATAAACACTACTTCACTTCACCCAAAGACCATGGCGGGGGTCGGCAACCCGCGGTTCCGGAGCCGCATGCGGCTCTTTGATCACTCTGATGTGGCTCAGCTGCATACTTGCCGACACCCCCGATTTTTCCAGGAGGCTTCCAGATTTCAGTGCCTGTCCCAGGATAAGCTTTCTCCGATTTCCACCCTGACAACAATATAGAGGGCGTGTCGTGATAGCAACGCCTTTAACGTCCTCTTAAACATGTCGCCGCACCCGATTTTACATCGTTCTATCTGCGTGCCGACCTCTCAACCATGTCATCGCGCCCGCTTTTACCCAGTGCTACCTGCGTGCCAGCTAGTCACATGTGTTATGTGAGGTGGTCTTTGTTAATACACGTCAGTGACTGCAAGGCATACTTGTTCAACACCCATACAGGTCATACTGAGGGTTGTGATATAAACTACTTTAACACTCTTACTAATATGCACCACACTGTGAACCAAGACCAAACAAAAATGACAAACACATTTTGGGAGAACATCCTAACCGTAACACAACATAAACACAACAGAACAAATACCCAGAACCCTAACCCTAACCCTGACTGGGCTGGCAAGCTGATTGCACAGGTTATAGAGGGCACTATTAGGAGTGCCAGGATAGCACGCCCTTATTATTATTGTCTGGGAGAGGATAAGCTGATATTCGACAGAATAGTCACTCTGAAATTCGGTAGTCTCCAGGAAGGATTGGGAGGGTTGTTAAGTGTGATGCTGTCAAGATGCATTCATACAAAACTCGCGGGCCGCACTAACATTAAATTTTCATATTAATTTGCGGGCCTCGTGTCTGAGACCCCTGGTTTATACATAGCACAAAGCAAAAAAAAAACAAAACTCTGTATGCAGTGTTGTTTCATTATACATTTCAAAAGAGTTTAGTGGCTCCCATTGTTTTCTGTATTTTGTGAAACAGGTCAAAATGGCTCTTGGAGTGGTAAAGGTTGCCGACCCCTGGACTATGGGCATATATACAAACACACTACCCACCCAACGCCTTCACCACCGCTTAATTCCCCTTCGGGCTGATGGACGGCTGAACAGCGCTTTATAGCAGCAGGCCGGCCCCCTTTGTGGGTCCAGCCTTTAACTGATATTTTTTTTTTACTCTCCACCCTTTCCCAATATCACTTTTTTCCCACCTTTTTTAAGGAGCGCCGTAAAAATGGCTGATCCGTTGGCGGTCCCGTCTTGTCTCCCTGTAACGTATGTCTGCCCTTAGTGGGACTGTGCCGAAAATGTAATGTTCAGTTCTTATGTGTCTTGTGCATTTTAAAGAATTGACAATAAATAATCTTGAATCTTGAATATCGCATTGTTGCATTTCTTTTCCCAGTTTATGAACTTACATTCATATTTTGAAAAAAGTCTGCGGGCTATAGAGCGTTTTCCGTTTGGGCTCCAGTACTCTGCCAGTTCGAGTTGCTACCTCAGTAGAAGCATTTAAGTCTCACCTTAAAACTAATTTTTATACTCTAGCCTTTAAATAGACCTCCTTTTCAGACCAGTTGATCTGCCGCATCTTTTCTTTTTCTCCTCTGTCCCCCCCTCCCTTGTGGAGGGGGTCCGGTCCGATGACCATGGATGAAGTACTGGCTCTCCAGAGTCGGGACCTAGGATGGACCACTCGTCGGGACCCAGGATGGACCGCTCGCCTGTGTATCGGTTGGGGACATCTCTACGCTGCTGATCCGCCTCCACGTGGGATGGTTTCCTGTGGACGGGACTCTCGCTGCTGTCTTGGATCCGTTTTGAACTGAACTCTCGCGGCTGTGTTGGAGCCACTATGGATTGAACTTTCACAGTATCATGTTAGACCCGCTCGACATTCATTGCTTTCGGTCCCCTAGAGGGGGGGGGTCACTGGCGTCCCACTGGGTATGAGTTTTCCTTGCCCTTATGTGGGTTCTTCCGAGGATGTCGTAGTCGTAGTGGTTTGTACAGTCCTTTGAGACATTTGCGATTTAGGGCTATATAAATAAACACTGATTGATTGATTTGTTGAAGTATTATTCAATAAATATATCTATAAAGGATTTTGAATTGTTGGTATTTTTGGAATATTTAAAATAAAATCTCACGCATTTGCCTTGGCATACCTTCAAGTACCCCCAGGAGTACGCATACCCCCGTTTGAGAACCACTGGGCTACATTACTTTATCTGACACGGCACATGACTCTGCCCCCTCTGAAGTCAAGCATTGCTGTTGCGACATCCAGTGGACACTTTTAGAACAGCAAGTTTCATTCATTCATTTTTATACGGAGCAAACTGACCTCTTGGGGATGGACACAACTTACGTACGTTTGACACCGCCAATGTCGAGCAAAACAAAACAAAAAACAACCTTTAAGGTCAACACCGTCCTTAGCCTAATAGTGACAAGCAGATGAGCGTCTGTGGCTCAGTGTGAGTTATACCCATGGTCCAGATTACTGTCCATCTGCTGAGCACTTAACACGCATCAGACACAATAACGAGGCCAGAGGCTGTCATAACTGTTACACTCTGGCTTCTGGTCACCTGTCATTGCCTCCGTACGCTGGGCCCTGAATTCACATCATGTGTCAGAACCCCTCCAGAGCAAACCCAAAGACAAAATCTGTAGACGAGCACAAATTAAACCACCCTTCCATTAAAGAACCTTAGAGAATTGTACATTTGGGATGCTGACGACGTCATAGCTGGGTGTCATCGACAAACGCCATCAAGACCACACCTGCTGTAAGAAGAGGCCAACAAAACTGGAAGTTTGCCAATCACGTCTGCTCAACTAATAATCAATCTAACTAATCACCACAACAAACGTGACAGAACCTTCCATGATTAAAAAAATGCTAGTAATGGTCGTTCACGCTCTACAATAAGGGAGTCAAACTCACTGTAACTCAGTGGGCGCATGGAGGAACATCTATTCCCACTGGAGATGTCCGATAATATATAATATATTATATTATCGGCCGATAAATGCTTTAAAATGTAATTTTAGAATTTAGCGGTATAGGTTTCAAAATTATTGGTATCGGTTTCATGAAGTAAAATTGATGAGTTTTTGAAACGCCGCTGCGTACACAGCCATAGGGTGAAATACAGAGCGCAAATAAACCTTGATGGCATTGCCTATGCGTGCCAGCCCAGTCACATAATATCTACGACGGTTCACACACATGAGCAAATACTTGGTCAACAGCCATACAGGTCACACTGAGGGTGCCCGTATAAACAACTTTAACACTGTTAAAGTTTATTGTATTTTAATTTTCCTGAAGGAACTCTCCTGAAGGAATCAATAAAGTACTATCCATCTATCTGTTACAAATATGCGCCACACTGTGAACCCACATCAAAACAAGAATGACAAACACATTTCAGGAAAACATCCGTACCACAACACAACATAAACACAATAGAACAAATACCCAGAACCCCCTGCAGCACTTACTCTTCCAGCATGCTACAATATTCACCCCCGCTACCCTCTACCCCCCGACCTCAGCCTCGCCCCCAACCCCAACCCCGCCCATCTCAACCTCCTCATGCTCTCTTAGGGAGAGTTCGTCCCAAATTCCAAGCTGCTGTTTTGAGGCATGTTGAAAAAAAATAATGCACTTTGTGACTTAAATGGTAAATGGGTTCTACTTGTATAGCGCTTTTCTACCTTCAAGGTACTCAAAGCGCTTTGACACTACTTCCACATTCACCCATTCACACACAAATTCACGCACTGATGGCGGGAGCTGCCCTAACCACGACCCATCAGGAGCAAGGGTGAAGAGTCTTGCTCAAGGACACAACGGACGTGACAAGGTTGGTAGAAGGTGGGGATCGAACCAGGAACCCTCAGGTTGCTGGCACGGCCAATCTCCCAACTACGCCACGCCATCCCCAATAATAACTTCAATAATAAATATGGCAGTGCTATGTTGGCATTATTTCCATACATTGAGTTGATTTATTTTGTAAAACCTTGTTACATAGTTTAATGCATCTAGCGGGGCATCACAACAAAATTAGGCATAATAATGTGTTCATTCCATGACTGTATATATCAGTATTGGTTGATATCGGAATCGGTAACTGAGAGTTGGACAATATCGGAAGATTGGATATCGGCAAAAAATCCATTATCAGACATCTCTAATTCCCACGTGGTAAAATCATGGGATGATGACAAAAATACAACTACAACTTTCGATTTTATTTAATTTAATTTACCTCGGTCCAAAGTACAAGCACATTCTGAAAAATTTACATATGAAAAATAACATTCTTGACAAAACACTTAGTTGAAAATTCTGAGGAAAAAAATTGCTGCAGTTTGAAAACCCTATGAAGAACACAATGAACATAGACTTCATCTCCATGTATCAACAAAGTAATTAAACCTTAAGTCACAGCCCATCTAGGATGGAACAAAAACAAAATAAAGCATAAATAAAAACTGTCCATGCATCAACTAACTCATTTGTCTTTTCCACTGTTAACTTTTTTTTTTGTTACATTTGCACAAAAGAGAATCATTTCCACAGAATTACAAAACCCAAAACCAATGAAGTTGGCACCTTGTGTAAATTTTCAACTTAAATTCAATTGAATAGACTACAGACAAGATACTTAATGTTTGAACTGGTAAACTTTGTTATTTTTTGCAAATATTAGCTCATTTGGAATTTGATGCCAGCAACATGTTTCAAAAAAGCTGGCACCAGTGGCAAAAAAAGACTAAAACAAGTTGAGGAATAATCATCAAACACTTCTTTGGAACATCCAACAGGTGAACAGGCTAACTGGTTACAGGTGGGTGCCATGATTGGGTGTAAAAGCAGCTTCCATGCAATGCTCATTCATTCACAAACAAGGACGGGGCGAGAGTCACCACTTTGTGAACAAATGCTCGAGCAAATTTTCCCAACAGTTTAAGAACAACATTTCTCAACGAGCTATTACAAGGAATTTAGGGATTTCACCATTTATGGTCCGAAATATCATCAAAAGGTTCAGAGAATTTGGAGAAATCACTGCATGTAAGCTGCAATGCCCGTGATCTTCGATCCCTTAGGCAGTACTGCATTAAAAAAGGACATCTGTGTGTAAAAAATATCACCACATGGGCTCAGGAACACTTCAGAAAACCATTGTCAATAACTACAGTTGGTCGCAACATCTGTAAGTGCAAGTTAAAAGTATACTATGCAAAGTGAAAGCCATTTATCAACAACACCCAGAAACCCGCTGGCTTCACTAGGCCTGAGCTCATCTAACAGGGACTGATGCAAAGTGGAAAAGTGTTTTGTGGTCGGACGAGTCCACATTTCAAATTGTTTTTGGAAACTGTGGATGTTGTGTCCTTTGGACCAAAGAGGAAAAGAACCATCCGGACTGTTATAGAAGCAAAATTCAAAAGCCAGCATCTGTGATGGTATGGGGGTGTATTAGTGCCCAAGGCATGGGTAACTTACACATCTGTGAAGGCACCATTAATGCCGAAAGGAACATACAGGTTTTGGAGCAACTTAAGTTGCCATCCAAGCAACGTTATCATGGACGCCCCTGCTTATTTCAGCAAAATTACATTCTGTATGTGTTACAACAGCGTGGCTTCGGAGACCCTGGACTGTTGAACAACTTAAGCTGTACATCAATCAAGAATGGGAAAGAATTCCACCTGAAAAGCTTCAAAAATTTGTCTCCTCAGTTCCCAAACATTGACTGAGTGTTGTTAAAAGGAAAGGCCATGTAACACAGTGGTAAAAATTCCCCTGTGCCAACTTTTTTGCAATGTGTTGCTGCCATTAAATTCTATGTCAATGATTATTTGCAACAACAACAAAAATACATTTCTCAGTTTGAACATTAAATATCTGTTCAATTGAATGTAAGTTGAAAAGGATTTGCAAATCATTATATTCTGTTTTTATTTACCATTTACACAACGTGCCAACTCCACTGGTTTTGGGTTTTGTATATCAATGTGCAGAGTCTCATGCAGCATTTGAACTCTATTTTACTCCCGTTTGTTTCATGTCGGGTCGGGGAGGAGGAGTCGCAGCCCCGCTTTACCATGTATCTCTTGGTTTACTTACTCGCCCCAGTATAAACTATTTACTTTCCTAACAAAATTGCTATTGCGACATATACTCATCTCGCGGGCCGCATGTTTGACATCTCTGCTTTACACGATAAGGACTGATGTCTGAAAGCATGAATTAACCAATAAAGGGTTGGGTTAGATCGGCAAATTAGTTAGTAGCACTCAAATTATTAATCGTAAAGAATGTGATCGATTGATGATTGAATGTGTCTTGAAGCCATAGAGGCAAATTAGACTGCAGTACTCAACTGCAGCCAGCAGAGGCACTGTTCATTAGCTAAAGAGTTTACTGTTTCAATGGAAAACTGCACTTATTTTCATTTTTTAGCAACTAGGAGAAAACAAAGATGGTTTGATATAATTAATAAAATAAATTAAATGTCAAAGAGATGGTTTGACAAAAAAAGACTCTTTGAATCACTTTCGTACAGGTATCCATACTTGCCAATCCTCCTGATTTTCCCGGAAGACTTCCGAATTTCAGTGCCCCTCCCGAAAATCTCCCTTGGCAACCATTCTCCCGAATTTCTCCTGATTTCCACCCGGACAACAATATTGGGGGCGTGCCTTAAAGGCACTGCCTTTAGCGTCCTCTCTCACCTGAAAAGGAGACTAGAGTGGCCGTGCGCAACCCGAGCGTCCCTGGTTCAATTCCCACCTAGTACCAACCTCGTCACGTCCGTTGTGTCCTGAGCAAGACACTTCACCTTGCTCCTGATGGGTGCTGGTTGGCGCCTTGCATGGCAGCTCCCTCCATCAGTGTGTGAATGGGTAATGTGGAAGTAGTGTCAAAGCGCGTTGAGTACCTTGAAGGTAGAAAAGCGCTATACAAGTACAACCCATTTATTTATTTATTTATTTATATGTCTCCGTTATCCATAGGTTTATATATAACCCAAATAGTAGCCAGCCACGAAGCTATTTCTCAGCACGTGTTTATTCCAGCCGGCACGTTAATACGCCGACACACAACATCTGGATTCCCATCATGCATTGCTTTAAAACCTACCGAGACGAAGCGGAAGAACAAAGAAGAGACTTGGCGACGACGAGTAAGAAGAAGAAGTACGCTTGCAAGTTCCAAAATGATTGGAAAAAATGATTTCAGTTCATCCAGGACAGCTCGAAGAGGAAGGGGTATGCTGCCTGCAAATTTCGTAGATCAGACTTTTATGTGTGTATATATGTGTAAATAAATGAACACTGAAATTCAAGTATTTATTTTATACATATATATATATATATATATATCTATATCTATATATCTACATATATATATATATATAAAATACTTGAATTTCAGTGAATTCTAGTTATAAATATACTCCTCCCCCATTATCCCCGCCCACCTTAACTACATATATCTGTATTTGTTTTATCACAAAATCTTGTTTTATTGTTTTAAAGTCATGGAATACATCCCTGGACACAGGACAACTTTAATCAAGACCAATGTTTGATCCTGTAACTACTTGGTATTGGATACATACCCACATTTGCATTATCAGCCAAAACGTACTGTATGTAAAGTATCAAATAAGAGAATAATAAGTGATTATTACACATGAACTGAAATGTAGATAGAACATGTTAAAACAGGAAGTAAGCAGATATCAACAGGAAATTAACAAATTGATGAATAATGTTGACAAAATAATAGAATGAGAAATGACACAATATGTTACTGCTTACATCAGCAGAATAATTAGGAGCTTTTGTTTGTTTACTTACTACTAAAAAACAAGTTGTCTTGTCTTATTTACTCCATACATTCTACTTTGATCGTAATAAGAAACGTATCTTTATGTATCATGCCATTTTTTGTGGCCCCCTTTTATTTTGAAAAGTATCTAAATACATTTTCGTACCAAAATATGTCACGTTGGGGTCGCATCTTACTGCGGGGTCCGTTCTCTCGGGATGCAGACGGACCACTCCGGACAAAGCGTGCAGGTAGGAACCTGATTTATTCCTTATAAATGATACACCATAAAAAGAAACAGGAAACAAACTAAAGGAAAGTGTGCCGGTCACACGGGAAGCTAAGGTAACTACTTAGCACGGAAATCATTAACTAGGAAACCAGGAGTTACCCAACATAAACTGTTGCATACAGCAAACAACAAAGCCAGATTTAGCGTGGCGAGAAAGGTGAATAAATAGTTCTTTGATTATTGCTCGACAGCAGGTGAGTGTGCCTACCACTAACCAGAGGCAGGGGAACCCAATTAGTACCCATAGTGGATACCCATAGGGGGACGGCGTGGCGCGTTTGGGAGAGTGGCTGTGCCAGCAACCTGAGGGCTCCTGGTTCAATCCCCACCTTCTCCCATCCTGGTCACATTCGTTGTGTCCTTGAGCAAAACACTTCACCCTTGCTCCTGATGGGTCCTGGTTAGCACCATCAGTGTGCGAATGGGTGAATGTGGAAATAGTGTCAAAGCGCTTTGAGTTCCTTTAAAAAAAGGTAGAAAAGCGCTATTCAAGTATAACCCCTAACCCAGGGGTCGGGAACCTTTTTGGCTGAGAGAGCCAAGAAGCCGAATATTTTAAAATGTATTTCCCTAAGAGCCATATAATATTTTTTTTAACACTGAACACAACTAAACACATGCATTTTTAAGTAAGACCAACATTTCCAGAGTATAATAGGTCTCTTATTCTTTGTATTAACATTGTTATTCTGAAGTTAACTGTGGAGGGGGCATGGCCTGCGGGCCTGCAGCAAAGCGGGATGTTGCCAGGACAGGCCTCGAAATCAGCGACAGGTGCGTAGAAGGCCCACCTGGGCCTTGTTATCTAATCACCTGTCACTCTGTTATAAGCAGCAGCCAGGAGGAGAGACGGGATTGAGGCTGGAGTCAGAGCGCGAGTGAGGACGAAAGAGAAAAAGAAAATTGCTGGAAAGCAACTGAGAGAAAAATAAAATAAAATAATATTGTAACTCTAAAACAGGCTCTTGGTGGTTTGAAGAACCCCAAGGAGGGCAAGCCCCACACTAACCAATAATAAATAAATTACTTCTTAGCATTAAAGCAACTTCTTGAACATAAAAAAGCACGATAATGTTTTATATTTTGAACGTTATTTTTAACACTGTGATTACAAGTGGAATTATTCATTACTTATCGTGTTAAGCAATGTCAGCTCAGATTTATCCGAGAGTCAGATGCAGTCATCAATAGAGCCTCATCTGGCTCGAGAGCCATAGGTTCCCTACCCCTGCCCTGACCCATAGTAACCAAAACAAACCCAGAGGTGCACAAAACAGGAACTAAGGGAGTCCAAAACAAACAGAACATGACTAAACAAAACATGATCCGGGGCCACGAATCATGACAAAATATTGGCATCGGTACAAGTTCCCAGTATGCATTTCAAGTAATTATTCTAATGGTGCTCTTCTGCAAAAGGAAGACTGGATTTAAATATGTTTTACAGGCACTAACTCACACAGCACATTAGATATGGACCAATCCGTGAATTGTAATCCTTAACCATCCATAATAGAAATGCATCTTCTATCATTTTAGACCTTGCTATATGTTCAACTTCTCTCATTTCCTGATGCAACAACATTTTTATATACAAACATCGCAGGTGTCAATCAGCCCGAACGCAGTTCTTAATGGGCGCCATGGACATGGACTTGGAAAACTGCGTCTCGTCTTCATGATGCAGAGCGATCTCCGAAAAATACCCGCAGAGCAGAGGAGTGCGACAACGATTGAGGGCCGGTTTGGAAGAATTAGCGTGCAGAATGTGGGGTGACTTTGCCTATTAGTTCCAGCGTTTGAGTGTGCTCGGAGCAGCTGTTGATGTTTCACCACCATCAGTTAGGATTTACCAACTGGAGGGTGAAATGAAACACATTTAGTGACGTGCATATTAGCGTACGCATCATTTAGGCAGGGTTCAAAAAGGGGGGCAGCGATCAATACGCTTTACCGTAGATGGATATTTGGTTTCAATTAGTTAATGCATTTTTGAATGCATCCCGAACTTGACGACTTTGTCCCCGAGGAACAGTGTTGTTGACAATTCCAGACAGGATTTTTCTCTTCAAACATGACCGTGGCCTAGGGCACAAAGCCCTTGTGCGCGCTTGAATGAGTCTGTTGTGGAAGACCCTCAGAGTCCTGACCAAAGCCTCATAAAAGACCTTCAAGTTGAAGGAGGATCCTGTACTCTTCTGTTCAGCATTAGGATGCAATGGGCATTTGTCCCGACACTCATGTCCGAACAGTGTATGTTTACAAACCAAATGAGTCGTCATTGAAGTATTACATCTCCTTTTAACATCATATCTCACCTCATGTATGTCAGGCTTGGACTTGGTCTTGGTTTGTTTTCCCGAGGTGCAAAGCGAATGGAGTGGAAACGGCGTGAAGGTAAAGACATCTTTATTTTAACACTAATCCATCCATCCATTTTCTACCGCTTATTCCCTTTTTGGGGTCGCGGGGGGCGCTGGCGCCTATCTCAGCTACAATCGGGCGGAAGGCAGGGTACACCCTGGACAAGTCGCCACCTCATCGCAGGGCCAACACAGATAGACAAACAACATTCACACTCACATTCACACACTAGGGCCAATTTAGTGTTGCCAATCAACCTATCCCCAGGTGCATGTCTTTGGAGGTGGGAGGAAGCCGGAGTACCCGGAGGGAACCCGCGCATTCACGGGGAGAACATGCAAACTCCACACAGAAAGATCCCGAGCCTGGATTTGAACCCAAGACTGCAGGAACTTCGTATTGTGAGGCAGACACACTAACCCCTCTGCCACTAATAAACTAAAAACAGGAACAAACAAAAAGCGCTCACAACGCAGGTACAAAACTTGGGCTATATAACAAAAGACTAGCACAAAGGCTATAAACTACACACATGAAACAAAAACACTTGCGCAGTGGCATGAATGACAAAAACTTACGTGGACAAAATGAACAACAGAGCAAGGCATGATGCAGATAATCGAGGCCGTGAATGAGGTGATGTTGCCAGACTGACTAACTGGTAACTGTGGCTTAAATAATGAACATGATAAGTGAAAACAGGTGTGAGACAAGACAGGTGAACTGATTGCTTGTCATGGTAACAAAACAGGGAGTGAAAAAAAAAGGAACTTAGAGTTCAAAGCACCTGGTATTCCTAGGCAGTCTCCCATCCAAGTACTAACCAGGCCAAACACTGCTTAGCTTTGAGAACAGATAAGATTGGGGATGCTCAGGGTAATATGGCCATACTAAACTCATGATCAGACATGACAGAACACTAAATCAGTTGGCATGGTAAGACAAACAAGGAAATGCAAAACAGAACTAAAATGTCCAAACAACTAAACATAGCATGCATGACCAAAACAAAACATGAACCATAGGCGTGACAATGTACAGTTCAAAGACATAACATGGATGCAATACACACTTGTTGTATTTGATTTATGCTGCAGAACAACAGGTACTAGGGACGAGACGAAAGTGAAGCTATATTTTCATTTGCACTTTATTGACACTTTAGTTAGGAAACAATAATACATATATAAATACATACATACGTACATTCATTCATACATACATACATACATATAAACGTACATGAACATAAATAAATATGCACTTATTTGCATTTATGTTCCATGTTCCGGAGGAAACCACGTCCACAGTTTCCAAATATAATTTGAAATGTGGACTCGTCAGACTACAGAACACTTTTCCACTTTGCATCAGTCCATCTTAGATGAGCTCGGCCCCAGCGAAGCCGGCGGCGTTCCTTGGTGTTGTTGATAAATGGGTTTTGCTTTGCATCGCAGAGCTTTAACTTGCACTTACAGATGAAGCAACCATCTGTAGTTACTGACAGTGGTTTTATGAAGTTTTCCTGAGCCCATGTGGTGATATCCTTTACACACTGATGTCGGCTTTTGAACCAGTACCGCCCGAGGGATCAAAGGTCTGTAATATCATCGCTTACGTGCAGTGATTTCTCTAGATTCTCTGAACCTTTTGATGATTTTACGGACTGAAGATGGTAAAATCCCTAAATTCCTTGCAATAGCTCATTGAGAAATGTTGTTCTAAAACTGTTCGACAATTTGTTTACAAATTGTTGACCCTCGCCCATCCTTGTTTGTGAATTACTTAGCATTTCATGAAAGCTGCTTTTAAACCCAATCATGGCACCCACCTGTTCCCAATTAGCCTGCACACCTGTGGGATGTTGCAAATAAGTGTTTGATGAGCATTCCTAAATTTTATCAGTATTTATTGCCACCTTTCCCAACTTCTTTGTCACATTCTAAAGTAAATGATTACTTGCAAAACATTTTTTATCAGTTTGAACATCAAATAAGTTGTCTTTGAAGCATATTCCAGTGGATATGGGTTGGAAATGATTTGCAAATCATTGTATTCCGTTTATATTTACATCTAACACAATTCCCCAACTGATATGGAAACGGGGTTTGTAAATGGACGATTGAGAAATATGCCACAAAGACTGTTGCAATGAAACAATCGAAGAAAGACTAAGGCTAGAGGGTCTATTTTCTATTTTTGGGGCGGTATTGCTTGGTTGGTAGAGTGGCCGTGCCAGCAACTTGAGGGTTCCAGGTTCGATCCCCGCGTCCGCCATCCTCGTCGCTGCAGTTGTGTCCTTGGGCAAGACACTTTACCCACCTGCTCCCAGTGCCACCCACACGTGTTTAAATGTAACTTAAATATTGGGTTTCACTATGTAAAGCACTTTGAGTCACTATAGAGAAAAAGCCCTATATAAATATAATTGACTTCACTATTTTCATGAATATGGACTAACCAACTCAGCTTCTACAGTCACACACAGCTCAATGGAAAAATGGTAGTCGGCTCTATAAAGTTAGCAAATAGGCATTTAGTTTAGAATCCCGTCGGGTGAAAAGGAGAATAAAAACCTATCTCGAGCAGAAAAACAATCCGTCTGCCCTCACGTCCTGTCTACCGGTCACTTCCTGCTACCAGCTTATAAGCACAGCTGATTGGACCGCGGCGGTCACGTGACTACGGAGAGCGCGCAGAGCAAGAACCTAATAGTCTGCGTTACACTACGGCACACAAAAACTCAAGACTTGCAACCGGGAGAGGGGGGAAGCATCCGATCCAAGCTACCGCCATCAGGGAGTCCCAAAATGTGTAGTATATTTGAGAAGTATTTATTTTGAAATCAGCCTAACTAATGCCTCGATAATAATATTTGTAATTACGACATGTATTATCATTTGGCAAGGTATATTCTATTTAATTTGGAAGTAGATTAGATTAAATTTTTGAAAACGATTAAAATCAAGAGGAGGATTGGTAGTTCCTGTTCATTTTCTGAGTAAGGCTCCTCTGTATTGGAAAAATTGGGCGGCGAGGTCAAAAAGTTTAAGAAGCTCTGATTTAGACAGCCTTAGAACTAAAGAATCTGTTAGAACTCTTCCCTAAAAATTAGAGACAAAGATAATGTTGATGCACACACTCAGTAACTGTTAAGAGTACATTCTAGAAACAACCAGACTTAAAGGGGAACATTATCACAATTTCAGAAGGGTTAAAAACTATAAAAATCAGTTCCGAGTGGCTTGTTGTAATTTTTGACTGTTTTTTTTCAAAATTTTAACAGTCCTCGAATATCCCTAAAAAAGCTTTAAAGTGCTTGATTTTCGCTATTTGCGATGCGACTATCAATTTTCCTGTGACGTCATACAGTGCTGCCAATGTAAACAAACAACGGCGAATACCACAGCAAGATATAGCGACATTAGCTCGGATTCAGACTCTTATTTCAGCGACTTAGCGATTTAACAGGTTAGGCATGTATTGAAACGGGTGGTTGGAGTATGAAAGTATTGAAGAAGAAACTGAAACTATTGAGCGAATAGCTATTGACGCTATTCATAGCCATAGCATGGCCGAATGGCTGCGTTAGCATCGCCGGTAAAATGTGCGGACCAAACGATCAGGATTTTCGCATCTCGTGACACTGGAGCAACTTAAATCCTTTGATTGGTAAGTGTTTTTTTCGCATTAAATGTGGGTGGAAGTAAACGTAATATAGTTGCAAATGCATCTCCAGGTTATCCATACATCTCTGTGCCATGTCTGCCTTAGCACCGCCGGTAAATAGCATGCTAGCATCAATTAGTGTAGCATGTTAGCATCGATTAGCTGGCAGTCAACATCAACAAAACTCACCTTTGTGAATTCGTTGACTTTATAGTTGCAAATGCATATGCAGGCTATCCATACATCTCTGTGCCATGTCTGCTTTAGCACTGCCGGTAAATAGCATGTTAACGTCGACTAGCGTAGAATGTTAGCATCGATTAGCTGGCAGTCACACCGCCATCAAATATGTCTGATTAGCACACAAGTCAACATCAACAAAACTCACCTTTGTGATTTCGTTGACTTTATAGTTGCAAATGCATCTGCAGGTTATCCATACATCTCTGTGCCATGTCTGTCATCGCCGGTAAAATGTGGAGACCCTTTGGTACATTCAATGGGGGTCTGGCAGCAGACACTTTCGCATCTTCGGGCCAGTGGTGCAACTTGAATCCCTCCCTGTTAGTGTTGATGTCTCCAAAGTTCCAAAAAATAGTCGAAAAAACGGAAAATAACAAAGCTGAGACCTGGTGTTTGTAATGTGTTGAAAATGAAATTGGCGGCTGTATTACCTCGGAGACGTCACGTTCTGACGTCATCGCAAAAAGAGCGATAAACAGAAAGGCGTTTAATTCGCCAAAATTCACCCATTTAGAGTTCGGAAATTGGTTAAAAAAATATATGGTCTTTTTTCTGGACCATCAAGGTATATATTGACGCTTAAATAGGTCTGATGACAATGTTCCCCTTTAAAAAAAGGCAAGTTGCGGCAACAGTCGGATATTGCCTACTCTCTTGGGCGATCACTCCAGCAACATTGAGAGCAAACTCAGCCAAACTACCTCTGGGTAATGTAACATTTTCCAAAGCCAACAAAGAAATTGACTCGAAAAATGCTCCAACGTAAGGCTCTACTTTTCCAAAAATGTGCTTGTTTCATGATACATTGAGTAGCATTAGCGATTTTAAATTCTTAATTTCAACCCCTTCAAATGTGTTGACAGAAAATTCTAACTGAGATGCACGTTACAATCAAACAGCTGGTGCATAAAAAAGTACAATAACTACAGTATTAACGCTTTGCACGGCGCAACAGACAGAAGACAGGAATGACCAACACGCCATAAACTAAAGACTACTACCGTCTTGGACTTGCAACTGGTATCATTCCTGCAAATTATACTCAGAAATGCGATAACAAAACAAGATATACCAACTGGATAGTAGTTATCATAATCAGCTTGTTTTGAAATGTCAAAAACAATTCATATTGAGTATCACACCACAATGCACCGATAATTCCCAGTTACTAGGAATCGGTATTGTATCAGTTCAAATGTGAACAGTACCCATTCCAAGCCCCGATGGGTACTTTTCTGTTTGGTGACCAGTATTAATGTGAGCACCGCTGGCAAAATAGAGCAAATTTTGCATCCCTGGCATAGGAAGAATCACCCAATTTACCGTCCAATCTCAAATGTTACTGTGAGCGCACTGGAGTCACGATCCCAGCAGGGGCCAACAATTAAGTTCACCTCCTCCGGACTTCCGATGACACATTTCTTTCAGCTTATGCGTGTAAGATTGTGTGCGTGTGTGTGTGCGTGTGTGTGTGCGTGCAAGCGTATGTGTGTGTGTGTGTGTGTGTGCTAAACTAGATATGTGTGTTTGTGCAATTGCCTTGGGCTATTTTGTCTGCAGCAAACCTGCTGATGAACTTGATTGGTTCTCAGGGGGAGGTAAGTACACACATACACAGAACACACACACACAATGTGTGTGTTTATACTTTGCTGCGATACAGAACTCACACATAAGTCAAAAAAAGTGTATTCGTACTTAAATATAAACCAAAAAATAAATACAAATACAAATCTGTAAATACTACAGCAGGGTTATCCAGCGACATAACGAAGAGGGCCAAAGTTTCAAGAGTTCAATGGCTCAGGAGCCGGACATCAAATGTTTTGTCAGAAAAAGCCTTTGTAGGTTATATTCCTTTGAAATTGTGTTTACATAATTGTAAAGTAAACACATCGGCCTTTACGCTCAACTGTCAATACATGTATTATTCTGCCCTGGCTACTTGTTCACAGCGTGTGCAGCTAGACAGATAGTTAACATCATGAAGGAACAGTAGTTTTGTTGATGATCGATGTTCCTTCTTTCAATTTGTTTTCCTTCTTCAGTTATATTCATTTACACTCTGTCAGGTTTGTGACTGACAGTTTGGTTATGTTTGGGTTTTTTCTGTGTTTATTTCCTGTCAGCTCTCTTATTTTGGTTCCACTTCCCGCCTGTCTACCTGAGAGCTTGTTTCCCTCACCTGTCCCTCATTGGCAGCCTGGCACACCTGGTTGCGATTACTAATCAGGCTATTATTTATGCCTGCCTCGCCCTCCAGTCAGGGCTCGATGATTGTATCCTGTATCTTGTTTCCTTTTGGCTGTTTCTTTTATCCTGCTGCCTACTTCCTGTATCATTTTTCCTGGTTTCGCTTTGCCAGTTTCCTGGTTCCTGTTTTCCCTGAATGTGCAATTACCAGTTGCACTATTTGTTTTTTTCCTGCGCTACGCCTTCCATCTCTGCATCTTGGGGTTCAAGACCAACAACAGTCCCTGACACACTCCGTCATTTAATTAGGTTTGCAAGATTGAATATATAAACATAATATACACATTACAAAAGTATAACCTTCCAGTGTGTGTTTTACATGTTAAAACAAAATACTCTACAGATGTTTACGCGTATAGAAATCAAACATTCACAGCAAACATTGCACATGTGTATGTGGCTTAACACAATTAAACATTAGTGTAGCTTTATCACCATCTGCTGGTCAAATTCAGTGCTACATGTGGTAAACGAGCTTTGATGGCCAGAGTTAAACAGCCAAAAAACAACATGACCACAAATACAAAATACGTCACAAAGTTCTCAATTTCAATACAGTGATGATTCGTTGCCCGGATCATGTTTTGTTTTAGTTTGACCCCCTTGGTTCTGTTTTCGGCACCCCTGGGTTTGTGCTTCTTTGTTGCCATGGGTGCTGATTATTTTCACCTGCCTCTGAATATTGTTCGGGAGGCTCACCTGCTTTCGGGAACTAATCAGAGAGCTTTTTATTCCTGCTTTTCGCCACACCCAGTCTGGCTGTTTTGTTTGCTCCTACAACAACGTTGGTACATCTTTTGATTCCTGATTCCTTTTCTAAGCTTTGCCATAGCTTCCGCGCTATTGGCACGCGTTTCTGTACTTTTGTGATTTGCCTGATTTATGGATAATGAATTATTGTCCTACCTGCTCATTTCCGTCTGCATCTTGGGAAAACGATCGAAATTAATCAGCACCCATGGCAACTAAGAAACACAAACCCAGGGGTGCTGAAAACAGAACTAAGGGAGTCAAACTAAAACAAAACATCATCCAGGCAAC
Organism: Nerophis ophidion; assembly: GCF_033978795.1. Classification (NCBI taxonomy): domain Eukaryota; kingdom Metazoa; phylum Chordata; class Actinopteri; order Syngnathiformes; family Syngnathidae; genus Nerophis; species Nerophis ophidion. The sequence goes on along the minus strand of NC_084629.1, from coordinate 33,686,229 downwards.
GGATCATCACATTCATACTTTGTTCTCCAGTTGCCGATTTTAGCAATTTTTTTCAGGGTCGATAGTGTGATCTTCTTTTACTCACCCACTGCTGCTTCATTGTGACACATATGCTTTACTGTTGCCCTTTGCGGGGCAGCAGGAGTGCTGCATGCATGAACAACCCTATTTTTAATGGTTTCATCAAACCTACTTGGGTCATGTTCGTCGGGCCAAATTAAAAGCTTTGGCTTGCCGGACGTTGAAAAGGACTGTAAAAAACCATGGAAAGTGACGACCTGTATTGGTATCTGCCGGTCTTCATTGGTTGGTTGGTTAAAATTTAGGATGTGGTGACATTTTTTGCAGCTGTCGTCATGGGCTATTGAAGTTGTGTTCCCTTTTGTTGTTGTGGGTTCTTAACAACCACGAAGGTGCATGTCTGATCCATTATTTTGTCCGATAAATCAAGTGATCGGATAAAAACACATTTTATAACCTCAATGCTCGTTCTAGAGCAGGGGTCTCAGACACGCCACCTGCGGGCCAATTGCAGCCCGCAAGACGTTATTTTGCGGCCCCCACCTTAAAATGAATGGCGCTTGACAGCGATGTGAGCGGAGTTGAAGGTTCACCAATCACACCAATCACGGTGTGGTATATGGCTCTCGACAATCTTGGGGGCGTGCCGTAATAGCCCTGCCTTAAGCATCCTCTCCAACCTTTCCTCACGCCCGCTTTTTCTCCATTCACCGGAACAATCACACATTGCATGCGGCTTCACCAAATACACAAGTGATTGCAAGACTTACTTGATCAACAGCCATACAGGTCACACTGAGGGTGGCCGTATAAACAACTTAAACACTGTTATAAATATGCGCACCACTATGAACCCACACCAAACAAGAATGACAAAAATATTTCGGGAGAACATCCACACGGTAACACAACATAAACACAACAGAACAAATACCCAGAATCTTTTGTAGCCATAACTCTTCCAAACGTTTTGCCTCTTTTACACTAGACCCGCACGCGCTCTTCCTCCCTTTGTCCCTCGCTCGCCCCCCCATGCTAGCTCCCGCCCCCGGCACTGCTGTACACGGTCTGGGGGGAGAAGACGAGCGGTCCGGTAGCTTCCGAATCAAGCGAAAATACAAGACTGGTGCACTGGACCCCAGCGCTGATACTCCGACAGAGAGTCGCTGGGCGAATCGGACGTGTAACACGTTATTCGTGATGTTAGCCCGTTCGGGGCTAATTGTGCTACCGTAACTGTAAACTCCACGGCGAGCCCCCCACCCCTTTGCCGTTGGCTCCAGACAGCGACGTTTTTGTTATTTGGGTCCAAAATGGCTCTTTCAACGTTCTGGGTTGCCTACCCCTGCGATAGCGGATAAGCGGCAAATGAGTGAAAGTGACAGAGACGTTGCCATGGAGACAAAGGTTTTCTTACGTGCCTGGCTGCAGTCACACTGCGACACCTGTCCGTCAGTAATAACAGTCCCTGATAACCTGGACCAATTCAAAACGTTATTTGTTTTTTTATTGTTTATTTTACATTGCCTCACACGATGAACACTGCATAGATTTTTATATGACGCCAGAAAACACTCTGGGAGCCGGAGTGTTTTCCGGCGTCATATAAAAATCTAGTGGCTCCCAGGTAAATTGAGTTTGAGACCCCTCTTCTAGGGAAATCAAGTTTAAATTCTCAACATTTTTCTGTTTGCCAAAGAGGATGGATACCATTTAAAAATGAACCGATACAGTACCAATCTACAGCACAAGTTTATGCTACATTTGTGTGTCTTAATAAATGTTCATTGTTTGATCATAACATTTAATTTCTAATGTCACATTTTAAAATGAGCTGATTATGATAACTGTAATGTCCAGTAGTTATATATTTAATTCTTATTACACTCATCTGCAATGCCATAGCACTTGCACGACATTAGAGGGCAGTACTGTATTGGCTGTCTAACTGTCTTCGAGGGAGCTGAATGTTAGGTTGCTCCCTGCAAAATGTGTATGCTGTAGGTATTGTGCTTTATAAGATATTCATCTGAGGTGTGGTTTGTATTACCAAATTTGGAGTTGTTGAAATCGCCATGTAAAATCGCTAATAATAATGGCAAACCCAATGTAAATTGCACATTTTAAAAGAGTGAAGATGAGCATTTCCTACCAAGCATACATGTTTTGTTAGCGTTGAAAATGGCAACGTTTCTCAGGGGGAGTTTGGCCGAGTCTGCTCTCAGTTCTGCTTGACTGATTGTTTACTTGAGTCGGTGTTTAGTCTGCGACCGGATGTGCAACAAAGGTATCGAAATGTTGCACCGTTTGATTTTACGTGAATCGATACTAAATTCGGTTTTGTATCGAGAAAAGTATCGAGTTTGGTGCCCCTCTCTATGTTGCCGTAACATTCATTCCTTTTTTTGAATAGATGCACGTCGTCAACAATAAGATTGCACTCGTAATCCAAGTGCATTAATTAAAGAAATAGATAAATGAATAAAAAAAACTATCCGATGTTTGTGCGCTGGAACTATGCCCGCATATTTAAAGTTCCGGCCACTCCATGCGGTCGGGATTTTCTATATTTTAAAAATTACGCTTATCAAACGATTGATCGAAGTAACAGAATTTAAATGAATGATGCTTTTATATAAGCTATATAAGTTATTTAAAATAACATTACTAAAATAATAATAATAATCTCCGTTGGCGGCAGTTATGCAATTTTCTTTTTAAAAACCCAAGCAAACACATTTAAAAGGTGTGTCATTGTTTGTGGCATAGTGCCACCTTTTAGACGAGTTTGGACTGTTTGGATTGAGCTTTCAATCGGAAGTACAATCTGTCATCTAGCCGTCCATAGAGTTTCCCCTTGTATAGTCTTCATTCATCACTTCATGCAACGTTTGTAAGTTTTACAATATAACTAAAACAATTACTACTCTCTAAACCAGGGGTCACCAACGCGGTGCTCGCGGGCACCAGGTAGCCCGCAAGGACCAGATGAGTAGCCCGCTGGCCTGTTCTAAAAATAGCTCAAATAGCAGCACTTACCAGTGAGCTGCCTCTATTTTTTAATTTTTATTTTTATTTACTAGCAAGCTGGTGTCACTTTGCTCGACATTTTTAATTCTAAGAGAGTCAAAACTCAAATAGAATTTCAAAATCAAAGAAATTATTTTAAAGACTTGGTCTTCACTTGTTTAAATAAATTCATTTTTTTTTTTTACTTTGCTTCTTATAACTTTCAAAAAGACAATTTTAGAGAAAAAATCCAACCTTAAAAATTATTTTAGGATTTTTAAACACATATACCTTTTTACCTTTTGAATTCCTTCCTCTTCTTTCCTGAAAATTTTAATCAATGTTCAAGTTTGTTTTTTTTATTGTAAAGAATAATAAATACATTTTATTTTAATTCTTCATTTTGGCTTCCGTTTTTTCGACGAAGAATATTTGTGAAATATTTGTTCAAACTTATTGTGATTAAAATTCAAAAAAATTATTCTGGCAAATCTAAAAAATCTGTGGAATCAAATGTAAATCTTATTTCAAAGTCTTTTGAATTTCTTTAAAATGTGTGTTCTGGAAAATCTAGAAGAAATAACAATTTGTCTTTGTTAGAAATATAGCTTGGTCCAATTTCTTATATATTCTAACAAAGTGCAGATTGGATTTTAACCTATCTTAATCAGGAAAAATTATTAATGATGTTCAATTAATCCTTCTTTTAATTTTTTCAAAAAGATTAGAATTAGCTAGTTTTTCTCTTCATTTTTTTCGGTTGAATTTTGAATTTTAAAGAGTCGAAATCGAAGATAAACTATGTTTCAAAATTAAATTTTTATTTTTTTCGTGTTTTCTCCTCTTTTAAACCGTTCAATTAAGTGGTTTTTTTTCATCATTTATTCTCCACAAAAAACGCTCCGTAAAAGGAAAAAACATGTACGACAGAATGACCGACAGAAATACCCATTTTTTATAGATTCATCATTTAAAGGTAAATTGAGCAAATTGGCTATTTCTGGCAATTTATTTAAGTGTGTATCAAACTGGTAGCCCTTCGTATTAAGCAGTACCCAAGAAGTAGCTCTCGGTTTCAAAAAGGTTGGTGACCCCTGCTCTAAACCATAGCAAGTCTGATGCTTGTAGTAGTATTTCCATGCATATTTATAAGTATTATCGTAGTGTTATTAAGCCAGAGTTGTTAGCAATTACCTAAATATGCTAACACATTAACGGGTGTCTGTGTCAGTATTTATAACTTACAATGGCATTCTTTTTGTATTATTTCACTTTCATAAATTCCTCAGTAAATTCACCAAAACGCCACCGTGGAGTTATTGAGTCTGTTTAGCTGATTAGAGAACTAGTTTAGACAGACAGATAGACAAGAGACAGACAGACAGACAGACAGACAGACAGACAGACAGACAGACAGATAGACGGATAGATGGATAGATAGATAGATAGATAGATAGATAGATAGATAGATAGATAGATAGATAGATAGATAGATAGATAGATAGATAGATAGATAGATAGATAGATAGATAGATAGGTCTTTATTGTCATTGCACAAGTACAACCAAATGTTGTTTTCAGCAAAAACCCGTTCAAGATTATACAAACAAACAGTGTACAAGGTTAAAGAACAGGAACGCTGATGGGTCGCCACAAGTTGCTCCGTAAGAGATGGTGGAAAAAGGTAAAATGCTGGGGAAGGCTGAGTAAACAAATACAATCTAGACAGGGCTCCTAATGGTGACCAGTCTGGAGTGGGATAACAAATCTCCATAGCAAAGCACATATACATATTCCATCCCTTTTCTACCGCTTATTCCCTTTTGGGGTCGCGGGGGGCGCTGGTGCCTATCTGAGCTACAATCGGGCGGAAGGCAGGGTACACCCTTGACTAGTTCCTATCTCATCGCAGGGACAATACAGATAGACAGACAACATTCACACTCACATTCCAGTGATCATTCCAATGATCCAGTCAGGGCTGGATCATTGTATTGTCATTTGGACTTGTCGTTGCCATATTTTGCTCTTGTCGTGTCGATGCGATTCTTTTCAGCTATTACCTGTTGTGCTACATTTTGTCCTGGTCGTCGTAGCAGTAAGCTGTTCTTGTTAGCCATTAGTTATTTCCAGTTTTTCTGTTTGCTATCCACTAGCTTCCATGCTAAAGTTCCTTTTTGTTTTCTAGCTTCCAGTGCTAGCTCCTTTAGTTTGTTATTCCGCCCACGCGCGTGGTTTTTGTTTGTTCTTGTTTAGTTTTAATTAAATCATGTTTTCATATTCTATGCCTGCCTCCGTCTCTGCATCTTGGGGTTCATCACCAACTAACTCTGACAGATACGTGATAATATTACCTTACCTATTGTGCCATCTATTCTTCCTACAGTTTATGTCGTTTATTTCATATATCGTGCTTCAAATGATTTATAGTACAGTACGAATTCCAATAACGTTGCTGGTCATAATGTGGTAACGTGGGTGAAAATACTGCTACTAAAATCAGGGAGTACAATATTCTATAGGCGGCCAATACGGGGCGATCCATCTCCATGAGCTCTAAGGAGAGGGGTCAAGGCTCTAAGGCATAAATGCATAAAAGAACACAAATGTGTATATTAATTTGAGCTATTCCACAGAACTAAGAGACGTTAAACATTCATGCACAATCAGATTCACTGCACAAACCATCTCTTCCCCAACAGGCCGTGGAGAGGACCTGCCAGGCCAGTTGCGTATGATGCACGTTGCTGAAAGGCTCCTCAAGGGTTCTTGTCAAGGGTCACTTAGTGTGACTCGCACACTGGTACGCAGGGGCTTCATCCAGCCAGTCTGGGGATTGGAACCCCTGACCTGCAACATTCAGACCTGTTTCTCTTGCCTGTGGGCTTCAGACACTTTGTCCCCTTTTTTTTTTTTTTTTCCATTGCATTTGGGACAGTATTCTATCAATTAAGCTTGCAGTCCAGATTTCTTTTATGCCTCCAGCTCACGCCGTTTTGCAGTCCCCATGTGTGGGCTGAGCCATGAATCTTAATCTGGTACCCAAATACTTTCCATTAATTATGTTGGCGGCTACTGCTAACTCTTACCCCGGCTCCCATTTTTCCCCATTAAACAAAATATTTTTGTCTCTTTGCTGTGAACAATGGCCTCTCTCACTTGTGGCCCTGCTCCTTCCCACAGATACATTCTATGGACCTTGCTGTGTTTATGTTATACAGCAGGGGTTGTGTCATTGTTGGATTGTTAGACTTTTTTATGTATTTGTTTACATTTTTCGCAAATATACCATATTTTTCAGACTATAAGGCGCACTTAAAATCCTTTAATTATTTCAAAAATCAACAGTGCGCCTTGTAACCCGGTGTGCCTTATCTACGGAATAATTCTGGTTGTGTTACCGACCTCGAAGCAATTTTATTTGGTACATGGTGTAATGATAAGTGTGACTAGTATATGGTAGTCACACATATAGTAAGAGATACGTGCAGACTGCAATGTTACACCAGTAAACAAAACCAAAACTTTGAATGTTCCATTGAAAATAAAGAACATTACACACGGCACTCAAAACTATGTCATAATGTTTTAGTACGACTTCGAAGCCACACCGCTTGATGGATTGTCGGCCCATTACGGGTACTGTAGTCCATGGGTGTCAAACTCTGGCCCGCCGTGTAATTTAATTTGGCCCTTAAGGCAATATCAAATTAACATTAGAGCTGGCCCGCCGGTATTATACAGCAGTGGTGCCGCTATAACACCGCATTCACCGCTAATACTCCTACTTGCCAACCCTCCCGATTTTCCCAGAAGACTCCCGAATTTCAGTGCCCCTCTCTAAAATCTTCCGGGGGCAACCATTCTCCCGAATGTCTCCCGATTTCCACCCGGACAATAATATTGAGGACCCTGCCTATATCGTACTCTACAACCTGTCGTCGTGTCCTCTTTTCCTCCCTATAAACAGCGTGCCAGCCCAGTCACATAATATATGCGGCTTTTACGCACCGCAATGAATGCAAGGCATACTTGGTCAACACCCATACTGAAGGTGGCCGTGTAAACCACTTTAATACTGTTACAAATATGCGCCACACTGTGATGCCACACCAAACAAGAATGACAAACACATTTCGGGAGAACATTCGCAACATAAACACAACAGAACAAATACCCTGAATCCCTTGCAGCACTAACTCTTCCGGGACGCTACACTATACACCCGTCCTCCCCCACGCTACCACCATTTTTTAAATTTTCATTTTATTTAATATGCCATTGATATTCTTTTTTTTTTTTTAAAGTTGATTTTGCACAGTTAAGTTACATAAGAGTTGCTTGTTTTATATTCGGTGTTAAAGCAAATCAGTTTAGCAAACTGAACAATAATTAATGTTTTTATTCTTGCACTTTCTCTGGCTACTTGAATGCTTGATTCATTCATTATTGTTATTTTATTTTCAAATGTATTATTAGCCTTTGGAAAAAGTTTATTTTGATATTTACCTCAGAGGGCTGCAAATAGAAAAGAGGCATTACATTTTATTACAATTTTCTTTTATATGCCATTGATATTTTTTTAATTATTATTTGAAACTCGATTTTGCATCTCACTATAAAGTAACATAAGCTTTGCTTGTTCAATATTCATTGCAAAACTTGTTTAGGTCCTATTAAAAGCTTAATTTGTTCAATTTTGGCCCGCGGCTTTGTTCAGTTTTTAAAATTTTTGGCCCACTCTGTATTTGAGTTTGACACCCCTGCTGTAGTCAGAGGTACAAGTATTATTATGGTGTGTGTATAAGGACCGCAAAATGGCACTCATTAGCAGACATAGTATTTGCCATTTTGTTTCACATTATTAAGCAAAAGCAACCTGTCTTACTTTCTGATACCTGCTGATGTGTATTTGAGATCTGCATAAGTCCTGAAAATTTGCGCATGTTCGCCACTGTAGTCCGTGTCGATTCATAGTTGATAAGCTTCTTCTTTATCACTATCTTCTTGTTATGGGACATTCATCCTTTGCTGTTGCCATTTTTAATTTAAAGTAGTGTAAAGTTCTAACTTATAGATCTCTATGGAAGCGCTAAAAACTACCAGTGTAGTGAGTTTACATAATTCAACCATGGAACAGATTATTTTGTTGATTTAAGTCTGAATGTCATTAAAATAGTTAGATCCATCTTTTGACATTTCTTCCACTCCTGTCCTTGCACACTACATCGCCTCAACAAAGATGACGGGGTGAAGACGCTGCCGAAGGTGAGCCACGTAAATAAGACCACCCATTAGAGATGCGCGGATAGGCAATTATATGATCCGCATCCGTATCTCCAAAGTCATCATCCACCCGCAGTCCACCCGAACCAACATTTTATCAAGACCGTACCTGCCCACCAACCGAAATACATCAAAGGTTATCCGCCTTTAACACTCACAGAGCTATTTAAATCTGTTTCACAAAGTAATGATGACAATTGGAGCCGCTAACGTTCCCGCGACTATCCAATAGCGTTCATCCTGATTACAAGAATAAGGACGTGCTGTGATGCCATTGCCTTAGACACCTTCAACAACATGTACGAAACAAATGTGAGTTTGGCAACATGTTGTGTGCTGCCCCCGCGATCACACATAGAAGATTGAAAGGCATGCTGGGTGATACAGAGTACACTGATGGTTGTGATATAAACAACTTTAACACTTACTAATATGCGCCACGCTGTGAAGCCACACCCAACAAGATTGACAAACACATTTCGGGAGAACATCCTCACAGTAACACAACATAAACGCAACACAACAAATACCCAGAATCCTTTGTATTCATGACACTTCCTGAATAGATTTTACACCCCCGCGCCCCCAACCCTGCCCACCTTACCGACGCACGGGTGGGGGGGGGGTTTGCTGCTAGCGGGGTGTATAAAATAGTCAGGAAGTGTCATGAATACAAAGGATTATGAGTATTAGTTGTGTTGCGTTTATGTTGTGTTACTGTGAGGATGTTCTCCCGAAATGTGTTTGTCTACGTAATTGGTGTGGCTTCACAGCGTGGCGCATATTACTAAGAGTGTTAAAATTGTTTATATCACAACCATTAGTGTACTCTGTGTCACCCAGTATGCCTTGCAGTCGTGTGCGTGTTGCTGTGGAAGCCACACAACATGATACTGGATTGACAAGCAGATCGTACATGTTGTAGTAGGCGACAAAGCCAATTGCTTCGTAGCACGCCCTAATACTTATTATCTGGGTGACTACCGGCAGTCATTCAGGAAAATAATAGGGCCTCTTATTGTCTTCTTCGCTTTATGACACGGGTCTTAAATGGCAAAGGATACCGATCACAGAACCATGGATATCAAATATTTCCGGATGGTTCAACCGCCACCCGCCCGAATCTAATTAAAATCTATTTTTTCGTCATGTCAACCGCCCGACCCGCGGTTTATCCGCGAACTCCGCGGATGAGACCGCAGACCGCGCATCTCTACCACCCATCAAAGGACACGTCCTGAAAAGACTGTCAGAAAGCAGCTTGAAGATGGTCTGTAAAACATCATCTATGCAATATTTTGACCATCCATCCATCCATTCATTTTCTCCCGCTTATTCCCTTTGGGATAGCGGGGGGCGCTGGTGCCTATGTCAGCTACAATCGGGCAGAAGGCGAGGTACACCCTGGACAAATCGCTACCTCATCGCAGGGCCAACACAGATGGACCGACAACCAATCAACCTATCCCCAGGTGCATGTCTTTGGAGGTGGGAGGAAGCCGGAGTACCCGGAGGGAACCCACACATTCACGGGGAGGACATGCAAACTCCACACAGAAAGATCCCGAGCCCGGGATTGAACCCTGACTACTCAGGACCTTCGTATTGTGAGGCATACACACTAACCCCTCTGCCACCGTGAAGCCACATTTTGACCAAAGAATCACAATTATATGTAATGTAAACAACAAGGAAGTGTTTTCATTTCATAAAAAAAATAATAATAATAATATGACCCCTTTGATGCACCCTATAAAAAAAGACCTGACTAGACCAACTCAACGGCAGTGTGCCTTGTTATGGTCGGGAAAATATGGTAAATGTCTCCAAATACATACCATCATTGATCCTACACAAGGTATTACACACAAATGAGCAGTTGGCGAGAAATTTGTTCCAAAACTACAGTAGTAGACATAATTTTCTGAATACGTGATAGATTATGTTTCATTTATCAATAAGGATCAATCTCTTTTTTCTGAGTAAAAAACTTTCGAAAATTGGATCATATTTAGTACATTGTTAATTAATCCATTCCACTTTTTAACTGATCTGCTTAAGGTGTTAACTGTTGTACGTGCATACAAATGTTTTGAAATGGATTTCTCCCTTATGTATCAAATCATTCAATTTCAATGTTCCATGTAACCAACGTTGGCCCTGATCTGCTGAATGTTTGGCGTATTAAAAAAGGTGCAAACTTGATGAAGCTGTTTGACTAAACCTGTGCGCAGAAGTTAGCGTCCCTTAACCCTTGGGTAATGTTCATATTGTTACTACTCAGCCAGCGTTTGTCGGTCTGATGGACCCGTTGTATTTTGTTGCTTTTAATGTGTTACGCCGGTTCGGTATTGTGGTGCCGGGTTCGATTCCCTCGAGGATGCGTCAAAACGAAGAACACAACAAAGGCAAGATATAACCAATTTATTCTAAATAACAGAAGGAGAGCTATAGCAAAAACACTGGAGCTAACAAAAGGCAAACCAAAGACGATACTATAAGAACTAGGAGATACAAAATAGGAAATTAAACTGGCACGTCTGCACACAAAAAGGAGTAAATAAAACATTTAGCATGTGAGCTAATAACGAGGTGCGTAGCGTGAGAACTCGCGAAAATAGTAGAAATTGCTTGAAAGCAAACGATCAAAACAGACGTATAGTTGCGTGAGAGCAAACTAGAGTCCCAGAAAGAATAAACAGAAGAGGCTGGCTTATAAAGGGCAGTGATTACAAGAACAGGTGTGCGAGAACTGAGACTAGCAGTTGGAAATAATAAGTGACCATGGAAACGAACAAAACAGGAAGTAAACGGGTCAGAATGGAGAATGAAAACACAGATGGAAAAATAAACAACAACGTGAAGATCCTTTTATAGAAAAAATATTGGACAGAGGTTTACCTTATCCCAATAGTCAGTATTTTAACATGAAAGTGTTTGAATATGATGCATTAAAAGCCGGTCCATGAGACCCACAAACGCTAGCTGAGGAACAACAATATGAATGTTGCACGGTAAATTTCTCTGCCAGTTTTTGCATCCCACAGGAATTCTTCTTTTGTGTTTCTGCACCTGCGGTTCCCACACAAGGTTGCAACATTGTTTGTCAACACTGTCTGCTCTCATTTTCTCGTACATTTGACGATGACCAATGAGAACGCGGAGTTGGAATATAATTACAACACTTTGTGTACATATTTATATAATATTTACTTATTTATATAATATGTAACAACAAGCTCCATTCACAGACAGAGTCCCATTGCTTTTATGAGCGGTCGAGCGAGTCAAAAGCTGAAAAAAAATATATATATATATAAATATTTTTTTATTTTTTATTTTTTTTATTTGTGGCGGCCGTAATTCTTTCGTGGCGGGCCGCAACAAATAAATGAATGTGTGGGAAACCCTGACTTGTGTGGGGTCTACCGAGGATGTCGTGGTTTGTGTACCCCTTTGAGACACATGTGATTTAGGGCTATATAAATAAACATTGATTGATTGATTGATTGATTGATTGATTGAACTGTAATCTTATTTTACGATCATTTCTTATCATTCTAAGAACACAGGTTTGAATAAGATCAACCTGATCCTCAATAAATGACTCAGGAGCGACTTAATTAATTGCATGTGTATTATTTAAACTTTTTTTATTTTTATTTTCTATCATATTGTTCAAGAAAGTCATAATGTTATGATCATAAACATGAAAATGATTGTGTCAAACTTCACAAAAGCAGTTTAATGTGTCTGCTCTGTGAAAGATCGACACACTTGATCAAAACCAATTTGATCATTTTGATCAAACTAGATCCTTTTGACAGTCATTAATTTTTTCAGTTATGACTCAAAAACTACAACTTTATTGTGGTAACATTGAGATGTGTTCTCACAAAGTAATATGAATGTATTTGTGCAGCCTGCCGCCTGGTGACTCAATCTGCCGTACGGCAGTCAGCGCATCGCATCGTATCCTTAAGCCGCGCACGCAAGTGTGTGCTTGATAAGACAATTTATTCCATTAACCTGCTGGAAGCCGCTGACAAGCAGACAGGTTAAATGTTGAGGTGTAAGACATCAATATGAGGGGAGGACACAGCTGGAGACGTTTGATTGTCAAACCATATTACTCTTCTTATCTTTTTTGTCTAAACAGTCCATAATAGGGACTGTTTCCACTTCCACTGGCGCAGTGGAAGAGTGGCGGTGCGCAACCCGAGGGTCCTTGGTTCAATCCCCACCTATTACAAACCTCGTCACGTCCGTTGTGTCCTGAGCAAGACATTCCACCCTTGCTCCTGATGGGTGCTGGTTAGCGCCTTGCATGGCAGCTCCCTCCATCAGTGTGTGAATGTGTGTGTGAATGGGTAAATGTGGAGGTAGTGTCGAAGCGCTTTGAGTACCTTGAAGGTAGAAAAGCGCTAATTATTTATGTATTTTTTATGAATTTTACAACATTGACATTGTCTTTTTATATATGAAATTGGATTTTGACGAGAAAATTCATTTAAATTATTTCGTAATGCCAGGTACTGTTATGTGTTGAATTAAAGGGGTCATATTATGATTATTTTACTACATGTAAAAACATCCTTGTGGTCTACATAACATGTAATGGTGGTTCTTTGTTTAAAATGTTGCATTGATTATGTTTTACAGACCATCTTATGACTGTCTCTTCAGGATGCGCCATTTCCTGGGTGGTCTTATTTACGTGCCTCCACTTCGAGGGTATTTTCTCCCCGTCATATTTGTTGTTGCGATGTCGCGTGCAAGGCAGGAGTGGAAGAAGTGTCAAGAGATGGAGCCGAAATTTTTCCCGGCGTCAAAGCACCCTGGCTCACTCTCTTTACAAATCTGATAAGCCTTAAAACAAATCAACCGGGAGGAAAGCGATGAAGCATCTGCTTCTCACCTGATCCTGAATCGACAATGACAGCAGAAAGCAGCCAGAGGTCTTCTCTTATAATATTTGAAGTAAGAACCTGGCTACAATCATCATATGACAAAACATTATTTATTACATCCCCCAGGTTTCATATCTAATAAAATTTACCTAATTTAAAAGCATTGAACAAAATATTTGTTGGGTTTTTGCTTCCATTTTTCACAAGCCAAACTCAAAGATCTGATCCATGTGCAGAAAGCCTATTTCCCTAAAAATATTTTTCATAAATCTGTGAGGACTTCTTTTTTGCTGATACAATCTATCAACCTCGACATTGATAACATTAAAATAAGGGATGTGTACGGTTCACATTTTTGATTCCCGGGACTGGGGAGTCAATAATCAATCAATACTCAATATTCAATTTAACTAATTTTTGGTACCTTTTTGTATGTTACAAAAATATTGTTTTAATGGTAAATCAATTTATTTATTGCAGCATTTAAAAATGAGGGGTAATTTAGTATAGTTTTTGGTGTGTCAGTCAGTTCAGTCTTTGCTGTCTGTTGCTGCACCCTAAAAAGTGTTAATACTGCAGCAGCTGTTTGCTCAGTCGTAGTTTTCATTAACCAACGTGAAGGTATATATATATATATATATATATATATATATATATATATATATATATATTAGGGGTGGGCAAATTAATGCGTTAATTACGCGTTAACTCATCAATGTATTAACGCCAACAATTATTTTATCGCACATTTGCGTATGTTGTTTACATGCTTTTATTTTGTTAACGCCTTTTCTTAACAAGATGGCATCTCCCGGATGTACTTCGGCATCAAGGGGCTCTTGGTAAAGATGGAAAATTTGGCAAAAATACCGGACAATTCTGCAAATTTCATGGCAGGCTTACAGCGTGGTCACTCCGGGATCACTTACGACCGCCAGACAATTCTGAATGTGGATAGATCGGGACGTTTTGGACTGAATGACGCGTGCTTGCTAGACCGGCTAGCTAGCATGGGAATACTTTGCCGGCTACATCCAGCGGCCTGTGAAATATGTGTTGTCTGTCTATTTATTTTTAATGCAGACGAGGAGTGTTGGCTGAGTTCTTAACGTTTACTTTCAGAGCGTGCATATCACAACATACAAGATGACGTCATGGCGACAGAACCTATACCGGGCTACCGCGCATGCTTGTCACTCCTGTTGCATGCTGGGTAGGGTAGTTCTTTTTTCCCCTGGCTCATAACATCACAAATAGTACCATGTATATGCGTTCAGTTTATCAAAGCACCAAGCAAACAATCGGAAAATTCCCATCATATCAATTCCTAGATATGGTCATAATTATTTTAAGTGCACTACGCAGAATAAACACAACATTATTAATATTGGTACTACGGATAATTTGATCAAAAATTCCCTAAAACAGCACACTACCTGTAATATAGGTTTTTTAAACATAAGATCCCTGATAAAAAAAATGTTTCTGCTGTTACCTCAGAATTTGCCTGTTCAGATGTTATGATTGTGGCTCAGAGATTTGTATGTAGATTATATTTATTTTCCATAACAAACAGGATAACTTAAATACCCTGGCTGTGGAAATAAGCTTAAATGTTTGTATTTACATTTTTTGAGTTGATTTTCATAAAATATGCTATTTAACTGCTACTGTTTAACAAGGACTGATTTAAATTGTGTTTGCACAACAAATGTTTTGGCGCTTTTGTTCATGTGGGAGAATATTCCAATAAAGGTGCATTACACACTACTTTTGAATTCATTATTGGGCTTTGCGTATACAATGCAGTTAATCGCGATTAATCGGAGAAATAGTGCGATTAACTTTGATTAAAAATTGTAATCGTTGCCCAGCCCTAATGTATATATATATATATATATATATATATATATATATATATATATATATATATATATATATATATATATATGTATATATACACACACACACACACACATATATATGTATATATATATATATATATATATATATATATATATATATATATATATATGTATTTATATATATGTATATATATACACACAAATATATATATATATATGTACATATATATGTATATATATACATATATATGTATATATATACGTGTGTATATATACATATAGATGGATTGATATGTAAATTTATATATATACATATACACATATATATGCAGTTATATATATATATATATATATCTATATATATATATATACATATATATATATATCTATAAACATACATATATATATATATATATATATATATATATATATATATATAGCGACCCCGAAAGGGAATAAGCGGTAGAAAATGGATGGATGGATGTATATATATATATATATACATATATGCTGTATATAGATGTGTATACATATATATATATATATATATATATATATATATATATATATATATATATATATATATATATATATATATATATATATATATATATAAAGTGGGGCAAAAAGTATTTAGTCAGCCACCGATTGTGCAAGTTTTCCCACTTAAAATGATGACAGAAGTCTGTAATTTTCATCATAGGTACACTTCAACTGTGAGAAACAGAATGTGAAAAAAAAATCCAAGAATTCACATTGTAGGAATTTTAAAGAATTTATTTGTAAATTATGGTGGAAAATAAGTATTTGGTCAACCATTCAAAGCTCTCACTGATGGAAGGAGGTTTTGGCTCAAAATCTCACGATACATGGCCCCATTCATTCGTTCCTTAAAACGGATCAATCGTCCTGTAGCCTTAGAAAAACAGCCCCAAAGCATGATGTTTCCACCCCCATGCTTCACAGTAGGTATGGTGTTCTTGGGATGCAACTCAGTATTCTTCTTCCTCCAAACACGACGAGAGTATATATATATATATATATATATATAAATATATATATATACGACGAGAGTATATATATATATATATATATATATATATATATATATTTATATATATATAAATATATATATATATATATATATATATATATATATATATATATATATATATATATATATATATATATATATATATATATATATATATATATATATATATATATATATATATATATATATATGTATATTATAAACTGACCGACACACCATAAACTATACATAATCCACTCATTTTTAAATGTTGCGATAGATAAATGGATATACCATCAAAACAAACATTTTGCAACATACACAAAGGTACCAAAAATTGGTAAAATTGAGTATTGAGTATTGATTGAGTATTGATTCCCAAGTACCGGGAATCAAAAATGTGAACCGTACACATCCCTAACTTTGATGCTATCGATGTCTGTGAGTTTGATAGATTGTATCAGCAAAAAATAAGTCCTCACAGATTTATGAACAACATTTTTGGGGAAATAGGCTTTGTGCACATGGATCAGATCTTTGAGTTCGGCTTGTGAAAAATGGAAGCAAAAACCCAAAAAAGATGTAGTTCATTGCTTTTAAATAAGCTACATTTTATTAGATATGACACTTGGTTGTAATAATAAATAATGTTTTGTCATATGATGATTCTTACTGCAAATAGTCTAAGAGAAGACCTCTGGCTGTGTTCTGCTGTCATTGTCGATTCAGGATCAGGTGAGCAGCAGAGGTTTCATCGCTTTCCTCCCGGTTGATTTGTTCTAAGGCTTATCAGATTTATAAAGAGAGTGAGCCAGGGTGTTTTGACGCCGGGAAAGATTAAATTTAACACATAGACGAGGCAGACCAATCCACTCTGAGGTTCAGAGAGTGTATCTAATGTTGCTTGTAATCCACCTTCTTATTAGTGGAGACAAATATGTGTTGTAATGCAATATGGAGTGGGATTTCTCTGGGAGACCCAGTCTCGGATGCGATGATATAAAAGTATGCTGCATCATTCTGACGGATGTTTTTAATATGTTCTCTCTCCTTTTGTGCAGCAAAATTTCCAAAATATTGCAATCTGCTTTTAGTATGGTGCTGTGAAGTTCTACTCCACTATGGTGTGAACATATTGTTAAAGTAATATCTATCTCTGACTGTGTAAATCAAAACTGAGCATTTGTATGTACTATACATTTTATTAGTATTTTGCAGCACCTCTTATACTGGATCCAACATTCTGTCGATATTTTTAATGTAAATTGACACTCAATCACACAAATTCCGAGTTCATTTCGTCAACTTACTCTCTTATACATAAGAAAAAAAAACATTTTAATTGGTTTGTTTGGTTTATCGGCCCTATTAAAATTCAATTAAAATAAAGCTCAATTTTTGTTTCACCTGACATCATAATTGTTTATTTTATTGCATATGTGCAACATGTGAGAAAATAAAATAAAAATCACAATTAAAATATATTTTCTGTAACTTGGTTTCGTTTCTCTATTATTCGTTAGAAATTTTTTTTGAACATTTGTGGTTTTATTTTGGTACTTCCTATCTTTTCGTCACAGTACTAAACTTTATTTTGAAGGGCTTTATTTAATTTACATTGCTGCCAAGTCTCTTCAGTCAGTCTGCTTAACCACCTGACTGAGGTAGCTACCTGTGTGGGAGCAACGAAGGTTGAAAGCTTACTTTTTGAGAGTGAAAATAACCACTTAACACAAAGAATGTTGATGTTATGATCATAAGAAAAATGTATTGTCTTATTTTATTTCGTGTAGTGTAGTTTTGGGGACATTTTGGGCTAGGGGAAAGCATGCTTACTATCCAGCTTGCCTGCTGGTTGTTCTCTCCCTGTGTGTGTTTACGCATGCGCACGTTAATCGCTTGTTATGCATTATGTACTGAATATTAACTTCTTTCATACATGTATGTTTGGCAGGGGAAGAGTTCTCACATATCTCCTTTAGTGATTTCAACACATTGCAGGTATGTGTTTGGTTGTTTTATTCACTTAAATGTTTTATTGTAATTAATTCATTATGTTTTGGTTAATTAATACAGTTTAAATTTAGGCTGGGCGATATGGCCTTTTATTAATATTTCAATATTTTTAAGCCATGTCTCGATACACGATATATATCTGGACATTTTGCCTTAGTCTTGAATTAACACTTGATGCATATAATCACAGCAGTATGATGATTATATGTGTCTACATTAAAACATTCTTCTTCATACTGCATTTATATATGCTCATTTTAAAGTTCCATGCAGAGAAGGAAATCACAACTAAGTGAATTGACCAAAACTGTATTTATTAAACAATTATGAAGCAGTGGCACAAACATTCATGCCATTTCAAAACAGAAAATGCAAGATTGTCAGAGACATTTTAAAACAAGCTATGAGTGCACTTTTGTGCATGATGTCACTAAGATTACGTATCAAAACACTAAATTAAAGTGCACTTTTTGTACAGAACGCCACTGCAATAGTTTAAAACAAATAAAGTGCACTTATGTGCATGATGTCACACGCGATATTT
Source organism: Nerophis ophidion (assembly GCF_033978795.1). NCBI lineage: Eukaryota > Metazoa > Chordata > Actinopteri > Syngnathiformes > Syngnathidae > Nerophis > Nerophis ophidion. The sequence continues at coordinate 33,667,545 of NC_084629.1, read as the reverse complement.
AAGAAACTGTCAAATAAATATGAGCTGCTTAATAGGAAATCAAATGTGGTAGGTTATTGCGGACGTTATTGTGAGACTTGCGTGGCATAGCGATGCCGGATTCGTTCTTATGAAGATGCGTCGAGCAAGAACACAGCGTAAGGTAAGAATTAAGTATTAATTAAACTAATAAAACAGGCTAGGACAAAAATACTGGTGCTAGCAGAAAAGGCAAACAAATGGCGCGAGCATGGGAGCTAGGGAAATAAACAGACACACTAACACTTGGCACAAAGGCACGAAAATGGAAAACAAATCAATTAGCATGAGAGCTAGGAATAAACAAAAACGCAGCGCGAGACCTAGCGAGTATAACCATGGAAAGCAAGTCGTCATCTGTTGCGTGAAAGCAAATTAGAGTCCGAGAATGAACTAACAAAAGGGGCAGTCCTAAATAAGGCTGGTGATTAGCAAAACAGGTGTGTGCAAACCGAGAAAAGCAGGTGGAAACAATATGCAATATGCATGGTGACAGAGCAAAACAGGAAATAAGAAGGTCAAACTACAGAATGTCATACAGGAAGGAACAAAACTACAAAATGAAACAATCCGGGCAGCGGATCTTAACAGTTATCTCCTTATGTTGTTGACTATTTTTTTCATACGGTGTTGATGTGGAAATGGTTGCCTCTACATTTTGTTGGTGTGAAACCGAATGGAGATGTTGACATGCGGGATAAACGCTCTTCATTCTCTCATGGGTCCATCCATTTTCTTCCGCTTATCCGAGGTCGGGTCGCGGGTGCAGCAGCCTAAGCAGGGAAGCCCAGACATCCCTCTCCCCAGCCACTTCATCCAGCTCTTCCCGGGGGATCCCGAGGCGTTCCCAGGCCAGCCGGGAGACATAGTCTTCCCAACGTGTCCTGGGTTTTCCTCGTGGCCTCCTACCGGTTGGACGTGCCCTAAACACCTCTCTAAGGAGGCGTGCGATTGGCATCCTGACCAGATGCCCGAACCACCTCATCTGAATCCTCTCGATGTGGAGGAGCAGCGGCTTTACTTTGAGTTCCTCCCGGATGGCAGAGCTTCTCACCCTATCTCTAAGGGAGAGCCCCGCCACCCGGTGGAGGAAACTCATTTCGGCCTCTTGTAACCGTGATCTTATCTTTTCGGTCATGACCCAAAGCTCATGACCATAGCTGAGGATGGGAACGTAGATCGACCGGTATATTGAGAGCTTTGCCTTCCGGCTCAGCTTCTTCTTCACCACAACGGATCGGTACAACGTCCGCATTACGGAAGATGCTGCACCGATCCGCCTGTCGATCTCACGATCCCCTCTTCCCCCACTCGTGAACAAGACTCCTAGGTACTTGAACTCCTCCACTTGGGGCAGGGTCTCCTCCAAAATCCTGGAGAAGGTAATCCACCCTTTTGGCGAGAACCATGGACTCGGACTTGGAGGTGCTGATTTTCATTCCGGTCGCTTCACACTCGGCTGCGAACAGATCCAGTGAGAGCTGAAGATCCCGGCCGGATGAAGCCATCAGGACCACATCATCTGCAAAAAGCAGAGACCTAATAACCGCGGCCACCATACCGGAACCCCTAAACACCTTGACTGTGCCTAGAAATTCTGTCCATAAAAGTTATGAACAGAACCGGTGACAAAGGACAGCCTTGGTGGAGTCCAACCCTCACTGGAAATGTGTCCAACTTACTGCCGGCAATGCGGACCAAGCTCTGACACTGATCGTACAGGGAGCGGACCGCCACAATAAGACAGTCCGATACCCCATAGTCTCTGAGCACTCCCCACAGGACTTCCCGAGGGACACGGTCGAATGCCTTCTCCAAATCCACAAAGCACATATAGACTGGTTGGGCAAACTCCCATGCACCCTCAACAACCCTGCCGAGAGTATAGAGCTGGTCCACAGTTCCACGACCAGGACAAAAACCCCACTGTTCCTCCTGAATCCGAGGTTCGACTATCCGGCATAGTCTCCTTTCCAGTACACCTGAATAAACCTTACCGGAGAGGCTGAGGGGTGTGATCCCACGATAGTTGTAACACACCCTCCGGTCCCCCTCCTTAAAGAGAGGGACCATACCCCGGTCTGCCAATCCAGACGTACGGCCCCCGATGTCCACGCGATGTTGCAGAGTCTTGTCAACAAGGAGAGCCCCACAGCATCCAGAGCCTTAAGGAACTCCGGGCGGCTCTCATCCACCCCCGGGGCCTTGCCACCGAGGAGCTTTTTAACTACCTCGGCAATCTCAGCCCCAGAAATAGGAGAGCCCCCCACAGGTTCCCCAGGCACTGCTTCCTCATAGGAAGAAGTGTTGGTGGGATTGAGGAGGTCTTCAAAGTATTCCTTCTACCTATCCACAACATCCACAGTTGAGGTCAGCAGCTCACGATCCGCACCATACATGGTGTTGACAGTTTACTGCTTCCCCTTCCTGAGGCGGCGGATGGTGGTCCAGAATCGCTTCGAAGCCGTCCGGAAGTCGTTTTCCATGGCTTCCCTGAACTCCTCCCATGTCCGAATTTTTGCCTCCGCAACCGCTGAAGCTGCACACCACTTGGCCCGTCGGTACCTGTCCACTGCCTCCGAAATCCTATGAGCCAAAAAACCTGAGAGGACTCCTTCTTCAGCTTGACGGCATCCCTCACAGCTGGTGTCCACCAACGGGTTCTAGGATTACCGCCCCGACTGGCACCAACTACCTTGCGGCCACAGCTCCAATCGGCCGCCTCGACGATAGAGGTCCACTCGGACTCAATGTCGAGCACCTCCATCGTGACATGTTCAAAGTTCTTCCGGAGGTGGGATTTGAAACTCTCTCTGACAGGAGACTCTGCCATACATTCCCAGGAAACTCTCACAATGCGTTTGGGCCTGCCAGGTCTGTCCCGCATCCTCTCCCACCATCGCAGCCAACTCACCACCAGTTGGTGATCGGTAGAAAGCTCCGCCCCTCTCTTCACCCGAGTGTCCAAAACATGAGGCCGCAAATCCAATGACACAACTACAAAGTCGATCATGGAACTGCGGCCTAGGGTGTCCTGGTGCCAAGTGCACATATGGACACCCTTATGTTTGAACATGGTGTTTGTTATGGACAAACTGTGACGAGCACAAAAGTCCAATAACAAAACACCACTCAGGTTCAGATCCGGGTGGCCATTCTTCCCAATCACGCCTCTCCAGGTTTCACTGTTGTTGCCAACATGAGCATTGAAGTCCCCCGGCAGAACAAGGGAATCACCCGGAGGAGAGCTTTCCAGTACTCCCTAGAGTGTACCCAAAACGGGTGGGTACTCTTTACTGTTGTTTGGTGCACAAGCACAAATAACAGTCAGGACCCGTCCCTCCACCCGAAGGCGGAGGGAGGCTACCCTTTCGTCCACAGGGTTGAACTCCAACATGTATGCTTTGAGCCGGGAGGAAACAAAAATTGCCACCCCAGCCCGTCGCCTCTCACTGCCGGCAACACCAGAGTGGAAGAGAGTCCAGCCCCTCTCGAGAGAAGTGGTTCCAGAGCCCTTGCTGTGCATCCAACCGGAATTTCTCAACTTTGCGCACTAGCTCAGGCTCCTTCCCCTCCAGCGAGGTGACGTTCCACGTCCCAAGAGCTAGCTTCTGTAGCCGAGGATCGGACCGCCAAGTGCCCTGCCTTCGGCTGCCGCCCAGCTCACAATGCACCCGACCTCTATGGCCCCTGCTATGGGGGGTGAGCCCATTGGAGGGATGACCCACGTTGCCTCTTCGGGCTGTGCCCGGCCGGCCCCCATGGGAACAGGTGCTCGCCATCGTGCCCCACCTCCGGGCCTGGCTCCAGATGGGGGCCCCGGTGACCCGCGTCCGGGTAAGGGAAATCTGAGTCCTTTGTTTGTGTTCATCATAGAGGTCTAAACATTATTCACCCACAGAACTTTAATTATTAGAGAGGTGGACGTTTTTTCACGGGACACATTTCCGGTGCTGTTGCACTAATGAGCCACGGATGAGAAGATGCTGCTCCATTATTGATTTAAGTAAAGCCTGAATGTCATAAAAACAGTTAGCGCCATCTTTTGACACTTCTTCAACTCCCGTCCTTACAAGTGACACCGTTACAACAAATATGACAGGGAGAAGACTCTGCCGAAGGTGAGCCACGTTAATTACACCGCCCACAAAACGGAACAACCTGAAGCGACTGTCAGAAAGCGACTTGAAGATGGTCTGTAAAACATAGGAGTGTAACGTTACACAAAAATTTCGGTCCGGTACGTACCTCGGTTTTGAGGTAACGGTTCGGTTCATTTTCGGTACAGTCAGAAAACAACAAATGTACATTTTTTTGGGTTATTTATTTACAAAATTTGGAAACAATTGTTTTATCCTTTTAACATTGGGAACACTATAACAATTCTGCCCATGTTAATCAACATTAAACTGCCTTAAATTGTTGCTCAGATTAAATAAAATGACAAAACTTTTCTTCTACATACAAAAACTGCAACATTAAACAGTTTCAAGTCAACTCCATCCATCCATCCATTTTCTACCGCTTATTCCCTTTTGGGGTCGCGGGGGGCGCTGGCGCCTATCTCAGCTACAATCGGGCGGAAGGCGGGGTACACCCTGGACAAGTCGCCACCTCGTCGCAGGGCCAACACAGATAGACAGACAACATTCACACTCACATTCACACACTTGGGCCAATTTAGTGTTGCCAATCAACCTATCCCCAGGTGCATGTTTTTGGAAGTGGGAGGAAGCCGGAGTACCCGGAGGGAACCCACGCATTCACGGGGAGAACATGCAAACTCCACACAGAAAGATCTCGAGCCTGGATTTGAACCCAGGACTGCAGGAACTTCGTATTGTGAGGCAGACGCACTAACCCCTCTGCCACCGTGAAGCCCTTCAAGTCAACTCATCAAGCTTAATTTATCACAGCATTTGGGAAGCCTGTAATTGATTTTTTTTATGTATGTTATACTTTTATCAACATGTGATAGCAGGGACCCTGCCATTCAAAGCTTTTCTATCCGTAAAACACACACACACACACACACACACACACACACACACACACACACACACAGCAAAATGAGCTAACGTTACGCTAAAAGCAAATTGGCCTTCACCTTAAGCCAGAACTGCAAGCGAGTTGAGCTGCAGTTTAAGTTTCTAGAAGGTCAACGGGCTCATAGTGCTGTTACTAGTAGTTGACTGGGGGGTGTTTATTATCATTTGGGGAGAGTAAGCTACCTTATGCTCACCTGCTAAATACCTATCTGCTCGACGCTGAAGCATTTATGACATGCGCTCTAAACACGCACTGCTGATTGGCTGGTACCGCTCTGAATACGCACTGCTGATTGGCTGTTACCGCTAAATATGTAAACAATCAGATGGTTTTGTGGGTGGGACAATGCTGGGTGCTGATACAGAGGCAAAAGAAGCAAAGCAGCTTGTTAAGACTTTAGCTTAGAAACTTGTTCGGTACACCCCCGTACCGAACCGAAACCCCCGTACCGAAACAGTTCTATACAAATACACGTACTGTTACACCCTTTGTAAAACATTATCTATTTTTGAGCAAGGAACCACCATTACATGTTATGTAGATCACAAAGAAGTGTTTTTAATTTAGAAAAAAATCATACCATGACCCCTTTAATGTGCCTTTTCATCCGTTGGCCTTTTGTATGAAAAAATGCCTTAACAGACCCGCTCATCGTCAACGCGCCTTATAATCCGGTGCGCCCTATGGTCCGTAAAGTACGATAATACCGGTTATTGTTACACAACCCTAATTGGCCTATCAGTCAGCTTGGTAAATGAAGTGGGAAATAATTGTTCCAAAAAAACAAACCACTGCTTTTCTTATTAGACTGACTTGTATGCTGTATGCAATTATACTATTGCACCTTTTTAATTAGCTGTGAGACTGCTCTTACCCATAAAAGAGAAAGTTTGAATAATTCTGAAAACAAAACCACTTACACATTGACACCATCCCTCCAGTGGAAGTAAATAAGTAGCACATTTATATGCAGTTAAGCTATTTGTTTGTACAGCTGTTGAGTAAACGAAGGAGTCCAACTTCCCGATACTTAATAACTGGACCCTAGTAAGCCATTCTTTAATTGTTTCTACTACCACACTGAAAGTGGTTGGCCAAAGGGAGCTTGGTGTTCATTTTCCCACTGCTAAGGGATTACATATGTTCTTCGTGGCAGGGCTGCGAAGACTTATAAGGCTTGCTGAACATTAGCATTCAATTATCTTTAACGGTATGGTTTTCCGTCTGGCTGATAAGACCCAATGATTCTCTGTTTGGGGCTTTTTTTTTTTCAAAGACACGGCATAAGGATCAGGGTGCGAGGAATGCAGCAAGAATGAAAACGTCAAGAAGTTGAAATGGATTTTCAATAAAGATGCTGGCACAAGACAAAACATTTAAAATCTTGATTGATTTTACAACGCTTTCGCATCATTCATCACACAACACTATGGATCGCAATGATCGGTTTGCCTCACAGTTGTCGACGGGCTCCAACGAAATGACGATCGTGTTCTCGACTGCAATCTAGTCGGCGGTGTCAGAGCTGGAAAGAATTCTCCACCATTAAAGGATTTTCTTTTTGAAACTTCAAATAGTCAGCTTACTCTCTGATCCAGTACGTTGAGGAAAGGCTAGCGTATACTCTTGTATTGACTCCACCACAGTTGTAAGAGAATATACTATGAAACCTGGTCTCCTGCTCAGTAGTTGGTTTTAGTCCTTTAACAACTGGGGTTTCTTCAGTTAATATGATTTACTTGACGAAACCATGGTAGTAGTAGAAATAGTCAATATAATTACATTTTAGTCCCTTAAGAGCAGTGACTGTCATCTAATTCCATTCCAAATCTACCTTTGTCTTCCAACTGGTTCATCACACACTGACTTCCATGTTTAAACATTGAAGGTACTTAGGCAAGACACAGTCATCGATCTCTTTTATTAACATTCAATAACAACAAATGGAAGAGAAAAGATGAGAGATGATGTTGTCAAATGTGATTTTTCTTTACCCTGGGGTCTTGTGATAACGTTGGGATTGACTAATGCTCAATAATTCATCAAAGGAGACAACTATACAAGCACCCTATTTTCCGGACTATAAAGCGCACCCACCAAATTTCGGAGAAAACAAATATGTTACATATATTAAACGCACCAGACTATAAGCCGCGGATATATACTGGACGTTTTGAAATTAGTTTAAGTTCAAGTTAAAGTACCACTGATAGACATACACTCTAGGTGTGATGAAATTACCCTCTGCATTTGACCCATCCCCTTGTTCCAACCCCTGGGAGGTGAGGGGAGCATTGAGCAGCAGCACTGGCCGCGCTCGGGGATCATTTTGGTGATTATAAGTCGCCAATGAGAAGGTCGAGTCAGGTCTATTTTCATACAATAGGCGCACCGGATAATAAGGCTCATTAAAGGGGTCATAATATAATAGTTTTTTTCTTAATTGAAAACACTTCCTTGTGGTCTATATAAAATGTAATGGTGGTTATTTGGTCAAAAATGTTGCATTGATTATGTTTTACAGACCATCTTCAAGCCGCTTATCTGACAGTCGCTTCAGGATGCGTTGTTTTGTGGGTGGTGTTATTAACGTGGCTCACCTTCGACAGCGTCTTCTCCTCGCCATCTTTGTTGTAGCGGGGTAGCGTGCAAGGACGGGAGTGGAAGAAGTGTCAAAAGATGGAGCTAACTGTTTTAATGACATGCAGACTTTACTTAAATCAATAACGGAGCAGCATTTCCTCATCCGTGGCTCACTCGTGCAATAACAACGCGAAAAACCGTCCCACTCTCTAATAACTAAAGTTCCTTGGGTGATTAATGTACATTTACTACATTTAGTGCTTTAATGGCGAGTTTACTGACGGACATAAGTAAGAACTTTATACTACTTTATATTAGAAATTGCAACAACAGAGGATGAATGTCCCATAACAAGAAGATAGAGTGAAAAAAAAGAAGCTTATCGCCTACGGACTACAAAAGCGGAACCGTGCAAATTTTCAGGACTTATGCAGATCAGCAGGTACCAGAAGGTAAGAAAAGTTTCTTTAGCATAATATCGCGGAAAAAAATGCCAAATAGTATATTTTACCTTATACACACACCATAATAATATTTGTATGTGGAAGCACAGTACAATCCATCAAGTGGTGTGGCTTCATAGATTACCAAAGTCATACTAAAACATTTTTGATAGATTTTTGAGCGCCGTGTGTAATGTTCTATATTTTCAATAGAACAAATACGTTTGTTGTGTTTAATTTAGTCTTATTGCAGCATACATGTATCTCTTATGTGTGACTGCCATCTGCTTGTCACATTTAACATTTCACCCTGTCCCAAATAAAATAGCTTTAAGGTCTGTAAGCACAACCAAAATGATATTGTACATTAGGCGCACTGTCGAGTTTTGAGAAAATGAAAGGATTTTAAGTGCGCCTTTTTAATATGGTATCTATACAGAAATATTTTGTAAATGTTTATTTACATACCTTAATTGTTTCCAAACGGTGTCTGTAAACAAAACAGAAGTTGTCTTCATGGACCCACTAGTTGTGGAAGCTAGTTAGTGATCATAATTTTCATGTTGATCAGCAAGCTCACCCATGGCTGTCTGTCCAAGGGTCACCAGTCGCTCTTAAGCAAACCCTCAAGTGACACAGTTTTAGTAAAATAAATATAAGGTTGCTACGGTAGTGAATGACGTGTTGACAAGTGTCCTCATTATCAATAACTAGTAAAACGTACAAACCATAAATTGTGGACTGGACCAATTAAACGGTGCGGTTCATTTTGGATTTTTTTTCGCCGATGGCCATAATGCAAATAGTTTTTTTTATAAAACATATTCAAATAGATTAAAATGATGTGTTTGTGCTATGGCGCAATCTTTTGTATGAGTTCGCTCACTGCAGGTGCTGCTGGGTGAATGGCTACAGTGTTTTGCTTTGAACTGGAAGTACAATTGCCATTCCGTCGTATAATCCGTATCGTTTATTCTCGTTTAGATTGTTCATTTATCAAGCAACGTGCGTAAGTTATACGATATAACTACAACTATTTTTTCTTACTATAGTGCTTTAATGCATATTTGTACGTGCTATTGTAATGTAATGAAGGTAGGCTCATTAGCGTTAGTTAGTTTTCTAACACGTTTAAGAGTGTCTATGTGAGTATTATTAACAAATGCCTCATGAAAACTCACCAAAACGTCACCGTGGAGTTATTGAGTCTGTTTAGCTGATTGGAGAGCTAGCTTCCGCAGCTAATGGGTTCATGACGATGACTTCTCTTTTGTTTGATCAGCCATTTTACTGCCGTATTACAGACATCGTTTGGAAACACTTATAGGAAGGAAATAAACATTTATATAATATTTGTTCTGTAAATAACTCGTATCACAACATATATATCTGCGACTTAGAGTCCGGTGACGCTAATAGATGGAAAAATATGTCTCTTATAAAATTTAGTGGGTGCGGCTTATATACCTGTGCGCTCTATAGTCCGTAAAATATGGTAGTTAATACGTACTATGTACTACTTAAACAGTGACTGCATGAACAGTCACTGTAAAGCCTGTCAATCATGATGAAGACTTGGGAAACTGCACTGGTAAAGACTTTCCAAATAATTTCAAAATCTCAACTAGACACTTCTAATTCTAAGTTTCCAAAAATGGACTACTGAGTGCAATTTATTGATATATTTTTTTTCTTCACATCAGGACATTGTTACTTGGGGCACTGTGTCGAATGAGCAAAACATGACTTGGCAGACTGTGTAAGACAAACACCCTACATGCACTGATGCAAGACAAAGAGCTTGTTGAGCAATAACTGCTCCACAGCACGTACAAGTTATGCTTCCTGACACATAATTTGATTTTAATGAACAACAAGTCAAAATGAATAAGGCTCAAAAAGCCGGTTTCCATCAGCGTCCATCTGCGGAGCATGGCTAATAATGAAGTGCTTTGCAAATAGCACCTGGGCAGGGAGAGAAAGATGAGTGCAGTTAGTCACTGATGTTCCCAGAGCCTCTCGGAAAACTGTCTTTAAATAAATGTAGGAATATTTGCTTGCATATAAGGTTTAATATGGTTTTGGAAGTTTTGATTGGTGAAAATAAGGCATTTTGCATTATATATATATATATATATATATATATATATATATATGTAACGATACGTATGCGTATATTGCCCGTCCCCTTAAAAGGGGTGGGGGGGTCACACTATTATACAACAAAAACTATCCCACAGCCTCTCGAAAAACTGTCTTTGCATAAATGCATGAATACTTGATTGGTGAAAATAAGGCATTTTGCAATATACATATATATATATATATATATATATATATATATATATATATATATATGTAACTATACGTATGCGTATATTGCCCGTCCCCTTAAAAGGGGACTAATATACAATGAAAACTTTAACCTTATTCCTAACATAAATAATAAATATTAATCGTTTAAGTAGCTCACTATGAGGTCTGTCACATCGCTGCCTCTATACCTGGCTGTTATTTACCGCCCCCCAGGGCCTTATTCGGACTTTATCAATGAATTCTCAGAGTTCATTGCTGATCTAGTGACGCACGCCGATAATATAATTATAATGTGGGACTTTAATATCCATATAAATACCCCATCGGACCCACCGTGCATGGCGCTACAGACTATAATTGATAGCTGTGGTCTTACACAAATAATAAATGAACCCACGCATTGCAACGGTAATACGATAGACCTAGTGCTTGTCAGGGGTATCACCGTTTCCAAAGTTATGATACCCCCGTATACAAAAGTAATATCCGATCATTACCTTAGAAAATTCGAGGTTCAGACTCATGTTCGGCAAACTAATAATAATAATAACTGCAAGAGCAGCCGCAACGACAACTCTTGCTGACCTACTGCCCTTGGTAATGGCACCATTCCCAAAGTATTTGGGCTCTATTGATACCTCACTAACAACTATAAAGACACCCTGCGCGAAACCATGTTCAAACCATGTTCAAACCATGTTTACTTGACCCATTTTCTGGGAAACTTATCAAGGAGCTCTTTGTATTATTGGGTCCATCAGTGCTAAACATTATAAACGTATCAATTTCCTCTGGCACTGTTCCCCTAGCATTCAAAAAAGCGGTTATTCATCCTCTCCTTAAAAGACCTAACCTCGATCCTGACCTCACGGTAAACTACCGTCTCACCGTCCCTATATTTCAACTAACGACGCTGAGATCATTATCAATCTGTTTGTTACGTCTCGCCTCGATTTGTATTATTTTCGGGTCTCCCCATGTCTAGCATTAAAAGACTACAGTTAGTACAAAATGCGGCTGCCAGACTTTTGACAAGAACAAGAAAGTTTGATCATATTACACCTATACTGGCTTGCCTGTACTGGCTTCCTGTGCACTTAAGATGTGACTTTAAGGTTTTACTACTTACGTATAAAATACTACACGGTCTAGCTCCAGCCTATCTTGACGATTGTATTGTACCATATGTTCCGGCAAGAAATCTGTGTTCAAAGAACTTCGGCTTATTAATGATTTCTAAAGCCCAAAAAAAGTCTGCAGGCTAAAGAGCATTTTCCGTTCGGGCTCCAGTACTCAGTTCGAGATGCTACCTCAGTAGAAGCATTTAAGTCTCACCTTAAAACTCATTTGTATACTGTAGCCTTGAAATAGACCCCATTTTTAGACCAGTTGATCTGCCGTTTCTTTTCTTTTTCTCCTCTGTCCCACTCTCCCCTGTGGAGGGGGTGCGGTCCGATGGCCATGGATGAAGCACTGGCTATCAAATGTAATTAATAGTTAACATTTGTTTTAATATTGTCTCCATCAATCTTAGTATGTCACAACTTTTACTAACAATTTTAAAATAATTTCGAAACCCTTTTTTGGCCTTGTATTTTCCCTTATAAGAAAGGGAACATATGGATGCAATCGTTTTCAAGCTGCAAGTGTGTTGAGTGAAAGATGCAGGAGCAGAGCAAATGGAATTGGGGAAACTAAGCCAAACTGTTACGACAAAGTCGTTTCCCCTGCCAAGCGTCAGAGATTGGCTGCTGATTTGCATGCATTACACAAATACTGATGTTACATTTTTTAAGCTTGTGTATGTTGTGTTAGCTACTAACATTCATTACAAAGAATATCACCTAATGGGTCACATTTGGAAAAATGTGACATTTTATTGCGTCCAGATGATCAACATTTTACCATTGATTGATTGATTGATTGAAACTTTTATTAGTAGATTGCTCAGTACAGTACATATTCCGTACAATTGACCACTAAATGGTAACACCCGAATATGTTTTTCAACTTGTTTAAGTCGGGGTCCACGTTAATCAATTCATGGTTAAAAGTTAATTTCATATATTTTGTAATTTCCCATAATATCAATACATTTTGCTTAATCAGGAGATAACTAACTGTACTTGGAACGCCAGACTTGCTTTGTCGGCCCCTTGTGGTGTGGCGTCATATATTCTACAGAACTGGAGTCCATATACACCCATGGACAGTGTGCAAAATGAGATGTAAAACTATGACTTCTATCACCTAATTGTATGTTTTTGTCACCCTGGTACACAATTACTTCTAAACTAATATGGTTAACCTTAGGAGCAAAAAATAAACTTCCCTGACTTCCCTGCTCTTCCCTAGACACCTTAGCTTGTTTCCTCATGCTCTTTCAGCCTTCCCTCATGCATCTTGAAGAAAACATCAGGAGAAGAGGACTCAAAAAATAATACTTGCGGCTTTTTCTCTCACTGCTATACCGTCTCAAATTTTAGGCAGGCCCTGACTCAGTCTTTCTCCCCTCAAAAGTGTTCTTGATTTTCGGGATCACATTTGCCTTGAGTCTTTTCCATGTTTTCCATCTAAACGCCAACTAAAACCTTTTTTCTTTGAAGTCATAATTATTACAATGTTCGTTGTGAATTAGAGTCCTATCGCTCGACCCTTTTTGTACAAGTTAACTTGACCGGGGGAGGTCCATACTTTGCTCATATTGCCATCATTTAGTCAAGTATGCAGGCCGACCCCTTCTTTAGTTGTGTTGCTACAACCTGCAACAACGCGTCTAGTAGACATATTTATTAAGTTTTTCAAATATTGCATGAAAATATTTGGATTTGGGATGAAGATGCTACCAAAACACCTAGTGGCTACTCAATATTAAATTCCCTCCGGATGTCGGCCCGCCCATAATTTTTGCTGTCAACCACTGCTTCTTCCTGTCTGTGTTGAATAAACTATATAGGCTTTATAAGTTAATAAAGCAAGCGTAAAATAAAATAAAATAACAATATTAAAGCAAATGTCAAAACTATAATAACATTAAGAGATTGTAGAATAACAACATTATACAAATGATCTAAGTATGTGGAAACCAGTTATTAACACAACATAAAATAGATGATCAAACATTAATGTATAGAATAAATTAGTAACATTTCCCCCCAAGGATTAATCTAGTAATCTTAGACTTATAAGTAAACTAAAAAAAAAATAGAATTTCCTGCAAATGTTTGTTTATTCCAGCAATTAGACTTACAAGGTGAAACTAATAAATAACAAAAGCTCATAACATCCAACTCATGATACTTCAGCACTTCTGTTTGTATGATGATTAAAGTTAAAGTTAAATTTTAAATCACACTAGATGTAATACATTTATCCTCTGCTTTTCAACCCATCCACATGCTCACCGCCTGGTAAGTGAGGGGAGCAGTGAGCAGCAGCGGAGGCCGCGCTCCGGAATCAATTTGGTGATTTAACCCCCAATTCCAACCGTTGATGCTGAGTAGGGAGGCAATGGGTCTCGTTTTGATAGTCTCAGCTGGGGTTTGAACTCACGACCTTCCAGTCTCAGGCCGGGCACTCTAACCACAAGGCCACTGGCTTAAAATGTTTTTTATTTCTTTCTTTTTAACTAAGCAACGATCATCAATATTATAACAGATAAAGGCTTGATGTTTCTCATTTTGCATGTAGTGAGTGTATGTCACATGTTATTTTCACATTTAAAGTTTAATTGCTGACATGGGTGGATTTATGCGTGATTTTTTTGTATATTTTCAAGCCTGGACTCTTCAAATAGGCTTGAAAACATTTTTTTTAATTCAGCAAAGCAGATGATTGCTAACTATAACAATTTTTTTCAACCTTGTGTTTTTGTTTTTGAGTACGTCGTTGAGTACGTTTCGTCGCCTTTTTAACTTTGCGGCACTTTGAGATTCAGTTTGGTTAAAGAAATTAAATATATTATTTTTGTATTATTATTTATTTCATATTTATTATTTTGTATTGTTGATAAACTGTAATGTTTTTGATTACTGTTATTTCCAACAGTAATAAATAAAACAAATAAAATGTCTGTGTTACGCCTGTTCGGCATTGTGATGCCGGGTTCGATTCCCTCGAGGATGCGTCGAAAATTGAAGACAGCAAAAGGTGTGAACTAATGATTTATTTAACAAAAGGTGCTAGAGAACAAAAATACTGGAGCGAAGAAAAGGCAAACAAAAGACGCTAGCATGAAAGCTAGGATAAACAAATAGTAAACTAAATTGGCACATAGGCACACAAGGGGGAAAACAAAACATTTAGCATGAGAGCTAAGATTGAATAAAAGTGCGCAGTGTGAGAGCTCGCGAGAATTAAACTGAAATTTGCATGTAGGCAAAAGCGCAAAGCAGAACAAATTTGGATCTCAGACTGAACAACAAAAGATGCAGGCTTATATAAGGCAGGTGATTAGTGAGGACAGGTGTGCAGGGCCGTGAGAAACAGGTGAAACTAATAAGCTACCCTGGTGACCGACTTAAACAGGAAATAATAGGATCAGACGGAGAGTGAAAATAAAAATGGAACCACAAACAATATTATGTGGAGGATCCAAAAAGCGGATCTCAACAGTCTGATTTTAAAAGATTTTGTTGTGAAATTAATTATGCAGGATAATCATAGAAACCGTAATTATTACTCAACTATAATCGCACAGTTAAAATATATAATCATTGCATCCCTAGTCCCAACTAAAATAATGTTTATTTTGTGGTTAGTTATTGCCATTGACTGCCTCATTCATATTATAGCCCTACTTTTAGCAGAAACAGCAGCCACACAAATACGGCATCCTATTATTTTCTTTCACTTATGTAAAAATGTCGGAGTGAGCTGAGGCACAATGTAATTAGTGCTATTGTAGTCTTGTATCTCACGCCAAGGACAAACGGAGGCGTTTCCAGGGTGGACAGAGGCCCCCCCAAAACAAGCGGTGCCGTGTTTCTACAGTATCGGTACGATGTTTGATTATGTGGCCGTTCAGAGCAAAGCTGTCATGTCGCTCTCCCATTTAGATGGCATCTCCTCGGGGGGAAACACTTGTTCGGGAGCCTGCCGCATACAGTCACGGCATGGCAACCTCCATCTCATCAAGCAGACGGCAAACGGGGAAGGGTTGCAACGGGGGGGCGGGGGGTCAAAGAATGGATGTTTGGAGCCATGTAGAACTGCATCCGAAAATCTCCCTCCTTGTCCTTGTGTGTGCCCATGCCTACGCTGTAAAAAAAAATTCTGTAAAAAAACGGTAATCTACTGGCAGCTACGGCGTGTTGTTAAAAAGAAAGGCAATGTAACGCAGTGGTAAAAATACCAGTAGCAATTGTTTTGCAATGTGTTGCTGTCATTAAATTCTAAGTTAATGATTATTTGCAACAACAAAAAAAAGTATCTCAGTTCGAACATTAAATATCTTGTCTTTGCAGTCTGTTCAACTGAATATAAGTTAAAGGATTTGCAAATCATTGTATTCTGTTTTTATTTACGAATTACACGACGTGCCAACTTCACTGGTTTTGGGGTTTGTATTATTGCAACACACACATTTTGTGATCAAGCAAATTGAATATGTATGTGTTAACTGTAAATACATTTAATATAATCAATATCTGTTTATTTGAACAATTGAACTATTATGTTATTCGATGGTATTTATTATGCATGAAATGCACAAACATTTCGATTGACTAATCCAGAGTTACCATTTTCACCTGCGGTTTCAAATTTGATACACACAATTTCAAAACAATTTTACTATAAAATATATTATGACATTTTAAGTAATTTCACATTGCATCAATGCATCAACTGTTCATACTTATGTGTCAGTAAAAAAAAAAAAAAGTATTACTTTTAAATTTGGCAAAGTTTCTCTTAAAATATCAGTTCTCTCGTTTTTTCTTTGTGGTGATCTTGCAAGATCACAGGTCAGCCCATAAATAAGTCAATTACTGCCCTCATGTGGATCATACGTGTAAAGCATGCATCTGATCTGACAAGTCAGGATTTTTAAGAAACAAAACACCGTATTTCCTTAAATAGCCGCCGGGCATGTAATTTGTGCCTGCCTTGAATTACTGCCGGGTCAAACTTGTGCCCCGAATTTATAAGCGCATGCCTACTTTTATCGTCGGGTCAAATTCATGACGTCACGAATAGCGCTTCCCCTGTCCTCAGTTCAAAAATGGCGGAGGAGTTTTTTGTTTTGCTTGTACTATGAGTAAACCAGGGGTCTTGTTCCACAGCCATACAGATCACATTGATGGTTGTGATATAAAACAACTTTAATACTCTTACTAATATGCGCCACACACTGTGAACCCACACCAAACAAGAATAACAAACACATTTCTGGAGAACATTAGCTCTGTAACACATTATAAACGCAACATAACACTTACCCAGAATGCAATGCATCCATGACTCTTACCGGCTATATTACACAGGTCACAGGTCAGCCCATAAATAAGTCAATTACTGCCCTCATGTGGATCATACATGTAATGCATGCATCTGATCTGACAAGTCAGGATTTTTAAGAAACAAAACACCGTATTTCCTTAAATAGCCGCCGGGCATGTAATTTGTGCCTGCCTTGAATTACTGCCAGGTCAAACTTGCGCCCCGAATTTATAAGCGCATGCCTACTTTTATCGTCGGGTCAAATTCGTGACGTCACGAATGGCGCTTCCCCTGTCGTCAGTTCAAAAATGGCGGAGGAGTTTTTTGTTTTGCTTGTACTTTGAGTAAACCAGGGGTCTTGTTCCACAGCCATACAGATCACACTGATGGTTGTGATATAAAACAACTTTAACACTCTTACTAATATGCGCCACACACTGTGAACCCACACCAAACAAGAATAACAAACACATTTCTGGAGAACATTAGCTCTGTAACACATTATAAACGCAACATAACACATACCCAGAATGCAATGCATCCATGACTCTTACCGGCTATATTACACACTCCGCTAGCCCCCACCACCACTACTTCCATGTGTCGGTTGAGGTGGGCGGGGTTGGGGGCACGTGTATAAAATAGCCAAGAGTCATGGATGCATGGCATTGTGGGTAAGTGTTGTGTTGCGTTTATAACGTGTTACAGAGCCGATATTCTCAAGAAATGTGTTTGGTGTGGGTTCACAGAGTGTGGCGCATATTAGTAAGAGTGTTAAAGTTGTTAATATCACAACTATCAGTTTAAAAGCGGTGGCTGTTGACCGTCATGCAGACAGCATGGTGTAAAGGTGGGCGCGATGACATGTTGTAGAGCAGTGGTCCTCAACCGCCGAGCTGCGGCCGCAGAATAATTTTTTATATTTTTTTCTTGTTTTAATCACTCTCAATTTTTTACTGCATGCCATTGGTAAGCGCAGGGGTGAGAAGAGGTTTTAAAATTTTTAGCGCCTGCTTACTTTTACTGCATGCCTTGAATACGCGCAGGAGTGAGAAGAGGTTTTAAATTAATTAGCCGGACGGCTTTGAAGCGATTCTGGACCGCCTCAGGAAGGGGAAGCAGCGCACTATCAACACCGTGTATGGTGCGGATGGTGTTCTGCTGACCTCAACTGCGGATGTTGGGGATCGGTGGAGGGAATACTTCGAAGATCTCCTCAATCCCACCAACACGTCTTCCTATGAGGAAGTGGTGCCTGGGGAATCTCCTATTTCTGGGGCTGAAGTCGCCAAGGTAGTTAAAAAGCTCCTCAGCCGCAAGGCCCCGGGGGTGGATGAGATCCGCCCGGAGTTCCTTAAGGCTCTGGATAATGTGGGGCTGTCTTAGTTGACAAGATTCTGCAGCATCGCGTGGACATCGGGGGCGGTACCTCTGGATTGAAAGACCGGGGTGGTGGTCCCTCTCTTTAAGAAGGGGGACTGAAGGATGTGTTCCAACTATCGTGGGATCACACTCCTCAACCTCCCAGGTAAGGTTTATTCAGGTGTACTGGAGAAGAGGCTACGCCGGATAGTCGAACCTCGGATTCAGGAGGAACAGTGTGGTGTTCGTCCTGGTCGTGGAACTGTGGACCAGCTCTTTACTCTTGTCAGGGTTCTTGAGGGTGCATGAGAGTTTGCCCAACCAGTCTACATGTGCTTTGTGGACTTGGAGAAGGCATTCGACCGTGTCCCTCGGGAAGTCCTGTGGGGAGTGCTCAGAGAGTATGGGGTATCGGACTGTCTTATTGTGGCGGTCCGTTCCCTGTACGATCAGTGTCAGAGTTTGATCCGCATTGCTGGCAGTAAGTTGGACACGTTTCCAGTGAGGGTTGGACTCCGCCAAGGCTGTCCTTTGTCACCGATTCTGTTTATAACTTTTATGGACAGAATTTCTAGGCGCAGTCAAGGCGTTGAGGGGTTCCGGTTTGGTGGCCGCGGGATTAGGTATCTGCTTTTTGCAAATGATGTGGTCCTGATGGCTTAATCTGGCCAGGTTCTTCAGCTCTCACTGGATCGGTTCACAGCCGAGTGTGAAGCGACCAAAATGAGAACCAGCACCTCCAAGTCCAAGGTTCTCGCCTGGAAAAGGGTGGAGTGCCATCTCCGGGTTGGGGAGGAGACCCTGCCCCAAGTGGAGGAGTTCAAGTACCTCGGAGTCTTGTTCACGAGTGGGGTAAGAGTGGATCGTGAGATCATTAGGCGGATCGGTGCGGCGTCTTCAGTAATGCGGACGCTGTATCGATCTGTTGTGGTGAAGAAGGAGCTGAGTCGGAAGGCAAAGCTCTTAATTTACCAGTCGATCTACGTTCCCATCCTCACCTATGGTCATGAGCTTTGGGTCATGACCGAAAGGATAAAATCACGGGTACAAGCGGCCGAAATGAGTTTCCTCCGCCGTGTGGCGGGGCTCTCCCTTAGAGATAGGGTGAGAAGCTCTGCCATCCAAGAGGAGCTCAAAGTAAAGCCGCTGCTCCTCCACATCGAGAGGAGCCAGATGAGGTGGCTCGGGCATCTGGTCAGGATGCCACCCGAACGCCTCCCAAGGGTGGTGTTTAGGGTACGTCCAACCGGTAGGAGGCCACAGGGAAGACCCAAGACATGTTGGGAAGACTATGTCTCCCTGCTGGCCTGGGAACGCCTCGGGATCCCCTGGACGAAGTGGCTGGGGAGAGGAAAGTTTGGGCTTGCCTGCTTAGGCTGCTGCCCCCGCGACCCGACCTCGGATAAGCGAAAGAAGATGGATGGATGGATGGAGTAAGTAAAAGTTAGATTTCTACCTTGATTATTTCTGTGACAACGTCCTAAACATTTTGTAATCAATCAGAAATATAAAGCAGCTAAAACACACCAAACATGAATAAGTGTGGAGAGTATTTGCATTTTTCCCATCATGCTTTTGTAAGGGATTTAAATGGGTGTAATTTAGATTTTTTTATTTTTTTTAATGGTGAATGGACATTTATTTTAAATGATATGTACAAGTTCAATGACCATGTCAGTCGACATTTTGTGTTGATTGTCGGGGTGTAACGGTACGTGTATTTGTATTGAACTGTTTCGGTACGTGGATTTTTGTCCAGTTTGGTGGTGTACCGAACGAGTTTCCACACGAACATATTAAGTATTATTCTAAAGTCTTAACAAGCTGCTCTGCTCCATTCTGCCTCTGTCTCTGTCTGTACACAGCACACAGCACTGTCCCACCCACACAACCATCTGATTGGTTACACGCAAAGCGTATTCAGAGCCTTAAGAGCCAATCAGCAGTGCGTTTCAGAACGCATGTGTGTGTGTGTGTGCGTGTCTTACGATGGCAAAGCCCTGTCTGACTGTTATTTCACTTTACCTTTTTCTGTGTTGATTGAGCTGTGTTGAAGCAGCAAAAAAGGACATTATGTTAAATGAAGAGTTTCTGTCCGTGAAAGTTGACATAATAATGTAAGTGCAGCATTAAGCGTACATGTACTCCATGGTGTTCAGGGATGAATAGTCTCTCCTATTGCTATTGTACTTTTTTTTAGTTATAGTTACATTAATCATTAGTAATGTAGCAGCCTAGTTTTGAATGGCAGGGTCCCTGCTATCACATGTTGATACAAATATAACATTTACATAATAAAAATCAACTACAAGCTTCCCAAATGCTGTATTAAATTAAGCATGATGAGTTGACTTGAAACTGTTTAATGTTGCACTTTTCATATGTAGAAGAAAGAAAAAATGTGTCATTTTATTTAATCTGAGCAACAACTTGAGGCAGTCTAATGTTGATTAACGTGGGCAGAATTATTATAGTGTTCCAATGTTAAAAGGATATAGCCATTGTTTACAAATTTGATGAATAAATAACCCAAAAAATGTATATTTTGTTGTTTTCTTACTGTACCGAAAATGAACCAGACCGTGACCTTTAAACCGAGGGACGTACCGAACCGACATTTGTGTGTACCGTTACACCCCTAGTTGGTTGGATTCATTTAATTTTTGCACCATGACTAAAGAAGATTGTTTGCATTAGGTCGTGTAAGTAAATGCTTTCCATGGTTGTACTTAGATCATAAGTAAATGTTATTGACCTAAAAAACACACATTGTCCTCTCGATGGCAACATAAAGCAGCATCAAAGTTGTCAGACCTTTAAAATCTATGCAATACACTTTGTGGGTAAGATTTCTTATCAAACTCATGAAGTCTGGCGGGCCAATTTAAAGAAGTCAGCAGGCCGCATTTGGGACACCACTGATTTAGAAGGCTCAAAATACATGTATCTTTTATGATACGTTTGGCGTTATAGGGTTAAAGGCCTACTGAAACCCACAACTACCCACCACTCAGTCTGATAGTTTATATATCAGTGATGAAATATTAACATTGCAACACATGCCAATACAGCCTTTTTAGTTTACTAAATTGCAATTTTAAATTTCCCGGGACTTTTTTCTTGAAAACGTCACGTAATGATGACGTGTACGTGTGACGTCAAGGGCTGTTATAAATATGAGCGCTGCACACACACACAGCTAAAAGTCGTCTTCTTTAACGGTACAATTACACAGTATTTTGGATATCTGTGTTGCTGAATCTTTTGCAATTTGTTGAATTAATATTGGAGAAGTCAAAGTAGAAAGACGGAGTTGGGAAGCTTTTGCCTTTAGCCACACAAACACACGGTGATTCCTTGTTTAAAATTCAGGGAGGTGAAACTTTATTATGGATCACAGCGAACACGGATCCCGACCGAATGTCAACCAGCAGGTTTCGGTGAGAAAATTGTGGTAAAAAGTCGCCACTTACCGGATATCAGCTGAGCTTGTGCCTCCCGTACAGCTGCCGTCGACTTCCCTGAGACACACTGCGCGTCAACACCCGGCCGTGGACGTACACTTCCGACTATCAGGTACTGTTAAACTCACTAAAACACTAGCAAGACAATAGAAAGATAAGGGATTTCCCAGGATTATCCTAGTAAATGTCTCTAAAAACATATTAATCCGTCTCAAAGCAACGCGATTGCAGTCCGGTTGTTTTTTGTTTTTGATTTGCTGTTTTTGTTGGAGGCTACCATCAAAATCAATGTGAATATGTGAAGAGCCATCAACATGAGACGTCATCGTCTGCAACTTCCGGTAGAGGCAGGGCTTTTCTCCAGTTGCAAACTTTATCGTGGATGTTTTCTACTAAATCCTTGCAGCAAAAATATGGCAATATCGCGAAATGATCAAGTATGACACATAGAATGGACCTGTTTTCCCCGTTTAAATAATAAAATCTCATTTCAGTAGGCCTTTAAACTTTAATACATTCGCTTTAGAGACGGTGATGTGCAATGTTTGTGTACATGCAACAAAAAATGACCTCTCTTTCCGCATGCCATCAGAAACAATCATTAAGGAATTAAGTAAATTAGAGGCTGGCAAGGGCATTTAGAGCGGGTGAGGGATGGATATGTGAAAGGCACTATAATGAAGTCAATGGTGCGCGAGTAATGCCCCATCACCGGCACACATTGCTCACACTCGCCACCCTGCTGCACCACCTCTGGGTGTCAGGGCAGGAGATATTAAAAAACTGTGGCACATCCTTTTCAAGGACGATTAGACATTTTCCCCCTTTGGTCCTGTTATTTACAGACCGCCTCGCAGTCTACTGAGACAGTTCAGGAGCAACATCATGCAGGCGAACATTTGTACGGGGATGCATTTAGTTGGTGGCGTCTGGCATTTTTTTGTGTTTACACCACAGACTGATATGCTGTCTTGCTGTCACGAGCAAGCTTTGAGGCTGCAATAAAGCCAGTGGGATGGCAGCCGGACTTCTAAAAACATATGCTAATTAACGAGGATTTCCAATGAAAAAGCCCAGAATCTGTGTTTTACATGGCATTATTTTTGTGCGATACACACGCAGTTTGCCAGTGTGAAACATTCACTCCTATTCCTGTAAAACAGTTTGTAATTTCACTTAGGGAACTTTCACACTAGTATTCTTTACATAAAAAGTGCTGTTTTTCCCTATACATCATGGGTGTCAAACTCAGGCCCGCGGGCCAATTTTGGCCCGCCGTGTAATTTAATTTGGCCCTTGAGGCAATATCAAATTAACATTACAGCTGGCCCGCCGGTATTACACAGCAGCGGTGCAGCTGTAACTAGGGGCGCCGCTAGGGATTTTGGGCCCCTTGAAAAGAATATTTACAGGGCCCCCAACACATGATTTCATATAGTTTCATCATCATTAGAGGCCTCTCTGGGCCCCCTCCATCATGGGCCCCTAGAATCCGTCTCCTTTACCCCTGTCACGCCTGTAAGTTTATGTTTTGGTTTTGGTCAGGTTATGTTTAGTTTTTTGGACATTTAAGTTCTGTCTTGGCATTTCCTGGTTTGTTTTCGTCTCCATGCCAACTCAGTTTTTCAGCCTGTCAAGCCACAGCGGCCTACACGACCTCCCCCACCAGCCTTTCGGCCTGCTAAGCTGCAGGTTTCAGCGAAGCCACCTCCACCAGCACCAAGTCCAAGATCAAGTCCAAGATCAAGTCCACGTCCACGTCAAAGTCCACGTCAAAGTCCACGTCCCCGTCAAAGTCCAAGTCCAAGTCCAAGTCCACGTCCAAGTCCATGTCAAAGTCCAAGTCCACGTCAACCTCCAAGTCCAATTCCACGTCAACCTCCAAGTCCACGTCCACGTCAACCTCCAAGTCCACGTCCACGTCAACCTCCAAGTCGTCGTCAAAGTCCAGTACCAGTGCCTGCTCCACGTCGCCAAGCGCCGCCAGTGCCTGCTCCATGTCGCCAAGCGCCGCCAGTGGCAGCTCCAAATCGCCAAGCGCCGCCAGTGGCAGCTCCACGTCGCCAAGCACCGCCAGTGGCAGCTCCACGTTGCCAAGCGCCGCTAGTGGCAGCTCCACGTCGCCAAGCGCCGCCAGTGGCAGCTCCACGTCGCCAAGCGCCGCCAGTGGCAGCTCCACTTTGCCAAGCGCCGCCAGTGGCAGCTCCACATCGCCAAGCGCCGCCAATGGCAGCTCCATGTCGCCAAGCGCCGCCAGTGGCAGCTCCACGTCGCCAACGCCAAGCCCAAGTCGACCGCCAACACCAAGCCCAAGTCGACCGCCAACGCCAACGCCAAGCCCAAGTTGACCGCCAACACCTGCCACATTGACAACGCGTCCGCCGCCTTGTCAGCCACGGATGTGGATACTATGTGGGCGTCCACCACGACAAAGATGCCGACCTCGTCGGCCACAATTGTGGCCATTACGTGGTCGTCCGCCACGCCCTCCTCGTCGGCCACGGTTGTGGTTTTTACCGTGGTCGTCCGCCACGCCAAGAGAGTCGACCACGGATATGGCCATTCCCGGGTCGCCCACCTCGGTCCTCCACGCGTCGCCGCCACCTGACTCTTCCCCGATGGATACGGGGGCACGTGGTTTGGCGATCCACCGCCATGTCCCCCTACTGCTCCCCCATGACTTTTGATCACAGTTTTGTTTTTTTGGACATCTGAAAGCTGTCTTTAACGGGGGGGCTCTGTCACGCCTGTAAGTTTATGTTTTGGTTTTGGTCAGGTTATGTTTAGTTTTTTGGACATTTAAGTTCTGTCTTGGCATTTCCTGGTTTGTTTTCGTCTCCATGCCAACTCATTACTT
Source organism: Nerophis ophidion (assembly GCF_033978795.1). Taxonomy (NCBI): domain Eukaryota; kingdom Metazoa; phylum Chordata; class Actinopteri; order Syngnathiformes; family Syngnathidae; genus Nerophis; species Nerophis ophidion. The sequence goes on along the minus strand of NC_084629.1, from coordinate 33,643,012 downwards.
TTCACCTGTCATGTCACGTCCCTGTTCTCAGCCACACCTGTTTTCACTAATCATCACAGCTATTTAAGTCACTCTTTTTCTTGTCTGCTAAAAAGGCCGTATTGGCATGTGTTGCAATGTTAATATTTCATCATTGATATATAAACTATCAGACTGCGTTGTGGGTAGTAGTGGGTTTCAGTAGGCCTTTAATATTATGTTCGAAGTGTACAAAGTTTTACTAAAATATAGAGTATATTGCAAGGCTGGAACCCATTATTAATATTTGCATTGTTCCTCATGGATACATTTGCTTCAAAACAAAAACTTTTTTATTTACAAACCCCGTTTAAGAAACAATTCCGTTCATAAATTGAGGTTCTAATGTACAGTATATCAGGTTTGAGTTCAATTGTAGTACATAGGTGCCCCTTTTCCACTGAGCGCCACAGACAGACAAATCAAAGTATAAAGGGGCCATTTTGGTAGTTTTTTAAACCTCAAAAACCGAACAATATATAGATATGTTTAAAAAAACTAGAGCAGGGGTCACCAACCTTTTTGAAACCAAGAGCTACTTCTTGGGTACGAAGGGCTACCAGTTTGATACACACTTAAAAAAATTGCCAGAAATAGCCAATTTGCTCAATTTATATTTAATAAACAAATCTACAGTATATATATATATATATATATATATATATATATATATATATATATATATATATATATAAAATATGAGTGTACATGCATCGTACATTTTTTTTCCTTTTCGGATGTTTTTTTGTAGAGAATAAATGATGAAAAAAACACTTAATTGAACAGTTGAAAAGAGAAGAAAACACGAAAAAAATGAAAATTAAATTCTGAAATATAGTTTATCTTCAATTTCGACTCTTTAAATTTCAAAATTTAACCGAAAGAAATGAAGAGAAAAACTAGCTAGTTCGAATCATTTTGAAAAAATTAAAAAAATAATTTATAAACCATCATTCGTAATTTTTCCTGATTAAGATTAATTTTAAAATTTTGATGACATGTTTTAAATAGGTTAAAATCCAATCTGCACTTTGTTAGAATATAAAACAAATTGGACCAAGCTAAATTTCTAACAAAGACAAATCATTATTTCTTCTAGATTATCCAGAACAAAAATTAAAAATAAATTCAAAAGACTTTGAAATAAGATTTAAATTTGATTCTACAGATTGTCTACATTTGCCAGAATATTTTTTGGGAATTTTAATCATAACAGGTTTGAAGAAATATTTCACAAATATTATTTGTCAAAAAACAGAAGCTAAAATGAGGAATCAAATTAAAATGTATTTATTATTCTGTACACTAAAAAAAAATAAAATACTTGAACATTGATTTAAATTGTCAGGAAAGAAGAGGAAGGAATTTAAAAGGTAAAAAAGGTATATGTATTTAAAAATCCTAAAATCATTTTTAAGGTTGTATTTTTTCTCTAAAATTGTCTTTCTGAAAGTTATAAGAAACAAAGTAAAAAAAATAAATAAATTTATTCAAACAAGTGAAGGCCAAGTCTTTGAAATATTTTCTTGGATTTTCAAATTCTATTTGAGTTTTGTCTCTCTTAGAATTAAAAATGTCGAGCGAAGCGAGACCAGCTGGCTAGTAAATAAATACAATTTAAAAAATAGAGGCAGCTCACTGGTAAGTGATGCTATTTGAGCTATTTTTAGAACAGGCCAGTGGGCTACTCATCTGGTCCTTACGGGCTATCTGGTGCCCACAGGCACCGCCTTGGTGACCCCTGAATTAGAGAAGGCCTTTTTGGTAAAAATTTTGTATGAATGTTGAATAGCCGAAGCCGAATATAAATGCTACTAGTTAGTACACTGGCCAGTTAGCGTCAAGTGACATGCTAATATTGTTGTACGGTATACCGGTAGGAGTATAGTATCGCGTGTCAAATGAATCAAAAACGTTACTTCACTCTGTTTGAAAAGTACCGGTTCACCAATTCTTTTTTAAGGGCATGACGCTGCGTCGTCGTCACGTCATGACATTGCTGGTTTTACAAGCAGAGGAGCATGTTCAGCAGCGCACGATCACAGAGTACTTACAAGCAGACCCAGTTTGTAGACAAAAAAGGGAGAACGGACGCATTTTGGCTTAAAAACTAACGATAAAGGTGGAGCTATAACACTGAAACGCCCTCAGGAAGAGGTGCTTTGAAACAGAGCTAGCTAGCTAGCAACCCAACATCCATACGAAAACGGCAGTGTTTTGGCTATTCCTAAATCACTAATCTTCACCTCCGTGGCAACAAATAAAGTACGTTTCTTACTAGTATCATTCCTGCAGGCCGAGGAATAGTTAAACATGCTTCACTACACACCGTAGGAGGATACAATAGCTCACCAGCGTTACAATGTAAACAAATGCCATGGGTGGATCTACACTTGACATCCACTGTAATGATACCAAGTACAAGAGCGTATGTAATCGACACCCCTATGATTACATGGATATTTTTCATCGTTACAATTTTTTTTTTTTTAAACAATTCACATAAAACTAATAAACTCAGGAAATAATTTGACACACGAGAACTTAAATTATGACCAATGTATCATCCTGTAACTAATTGGTATCGGATCAATACCTAAATGTGTGGTATCATCCAAAACTAATGTAAAGTATTCAAACAGAAGAATAGGGTGGATCTACACTTGACATCCACTGTAATGATACCAAGTACAAGAGTGTATGTAGTCGATAACCCTATGATTACATGGATATTTTTCAACGTTACAAATGTTTTTATTTTTTTTAAAAACAATTCACATTAAATTCATAAACTCAGGAAATGCGTAGCTGGAGACACGAGAACTTAAATTATGGCCAATGTATCATCATGTAACTAATTGGTATCGAATCGATACCTAAATGTGTGGTATCATCCAAAACTAATGTAAAGTATTCAAACAGAAGAATAAGAGATTATGACATTTTAAAATAAGTGTAGATAGAACATGTTGAAACATAAAATAACCAGATATTAACAGTAAATGAACTAGTAGATAAATGTTTTTTTTACAGCTTGTCCCTCATAATTTTGACTGAATAATAGAATGATAAATGATGCAATATGTTACTGCAGACTAATGTGTTTGCTTACGTACTATGAAAAGACAACATGTCTAGTATGTTCACTATTTTATTTATAGTTTGATTGCAATAAGATACTGTACATTTGTTAAATGTACCTTTAGATTTTTTTGTTAAAATAAAGCCAAAGATGCCATTTGTTTGTGGTGCCCTTTATTTTGAAAAGTATCGGAAAGTATCAGAATACATTTCAAAATATTGGTATCGACACAACCCTGCATGCTAACACTTATCATTTGTCAAGTAACACAATATTAGATGCTGATGTGTAGCAAAGAAGCTAGAATGCTAATATTAGAACGCAACAGATTCAAGGACTTTTCAAAAATTAGCTACAGGCTGCACTTTGGAGACCCCTGCTTTAGTAGACCAAGATCCAAATTGGGATATTTGGGTGAATGTAAAACAAATAAAAAATAGTTGGGTGAGGATGCAGGTGAGACAAAAAGTATATTTTTTTCTGTAAGTAGTTTCAGACGTGCACTGTATCTCATCATGGCATTTTGATATCTGAAAGACGTCTACTGTATCTCATCATGGTATTTGGATATCTAAATTGGTCACAGCCCTGGGCTAATTCTGTATCGCCAGTCATGTGACACGAGACAAGCAAAGGGCACATGAGAGGCCGACAAGTCTGAACAATCCTGCAGAGATCGGCGTGTGAACGCCTCAATGAATTAACTGCTTGGCCTTTGGGACCTGCCATGCTGACACCCCCTGTCTGTTCTGCTTCTTCAAAGAAAAGAAGACGACCATTCCAACTCAACGCAAAAACTTTTTCCCATGGAAGTCAGGGTTCTCTTTTTGCAAAGGATTGGATCTGGAAAGGTAACCAATCCAGCAAATTCCAACGTAATTTTTTTTCCTGGGCTCTGAAACTTGCGGCCTATGAAACGCTGCGTCTAATGTATGGATTTTTCTTCGCTGACGGCCATAGTGCAGATCGTTTTTATTAAACACATGCAAAGACACTTAAATGGTGCCATTGTTTGTGCTACGGCACAAACAATGGACGAGTTCGCTCACTGCAGGAGCTGATGGGTAAATGACAGGAGCTGTTTCCTGCTGTTTAAAGCTTTGAAACCGGAAGTAGAAGTGCCGTACCGACTTCTAATCGTCCATAGCGTTCCTACTCATATGGATTCTTCATTCATCAGTCCAAGCAATGTTTTTAAGTTTTACAATACAACTAAAACAATTCTTACTTACTAAACTGTCCCATGTGTTATGTCTGTAAAAGTATTTGCGTAGTGTAATGAAGTTAGCGTCATTAGCATTAGCCAATATACCAACACGTTTACGAGTGTCTGAGTAAGTATTAATACCGTATTTCCTTGAATAGCCGCCGGGCATGTAATACGCGCCTGCCTTGAATTACTGCCGGGTCAAACTCGTGCCCCAAATTAATTAGCACATGCTTGGTTTTACCGTCGGGTCAAAATCATGATGTCTCGAGTGACACTTCCCCTGTCGTCATTCCCAAAATGGCGGAGGAGTATTTTTTTGCTCTTCCTATGTGTAAACCAGGGGTCTTGTTCCACAGCCGTACAGATCACACTGATGGTTGTGATATAAAACAACTTGTCTTTAACACTCTTACTAATATGCGCCACACTCTGTGAACCCACTCCAAACACATTTCTGGAGAACATTGGCTCTGTAACACATTATAAACGCAACATAAGAATTACCCAGAATTCCAATGCATCCATGACTCTTGGCTATATTATACACCCCGCCAGCAAAGACATGCACCTGGGGATAGGTTGATTGGCAACACTAAATTGGCCCTAGTGTGTGAATGTGAGTGTGAATGTTGTCTGTCTATCTGTGTTGGCCCTGCGATGAGGTGACGACTTGTCCAGGGTGTACGCCGCCTTCCGCCCGATTGTAGCTGAGATAGGCACCAGCACCCCCCGCGACCCCAAAGGGAATAAGCGGTAGAAAATGGATGGATGGAATATATTTATGTGCAAATAACTCATTTCACAACTTATTTATCTGCGACTTATAGTTTAGTGCGGCTAATATATGGCAAAAAAATAATGTTCTTAAAATTTAGTCGGTGTGCCCTGTAGTCTGGAAAATACAATACTTTTGTGGAGGCTAGAAACAATTATTCATGTTTAAATTCTTTCTTATGGGGAACTTTGCTTCACTATACAAACTTTTCAATATAGGAACCATGTTCTGTAAACAATGTAATGTAATGTAAACAGTAAACAAAAATAGTTCTTGCTTTAGTCCAGAATCAAAGTGTCATTGAAATATTTTGAAAAGATGATCGTGACCACGGCACTTTTAACGAGCCAAATAAACCTTGTGGAGTCAGAAGAAGCGACACTGCGTGTCGAAGAAAGTTTGGATTCCGGGGGACGCTTCCTGTAAAGCCGCCTTCTGTTAAGCCTTACCCCACTTTTTTTTTCATTTGCTTCACTGGACAAACTTGCAAACTCTTCCCAAAAGGAGAAAACATGTTAGAGTTCTAAGAATAAAATAAAATAGGCGAGCTCCCAACAGACGTATTTTTTTGCCCCCCCCCCCCCACCACTGCTCTCCTTGCCCTCTAATTACATTTGTAACCTCACTCCTTCTGCACCGCTTTCACTTTCCTTTGTCCGGCTACTAAATGTTTCACTGCACATTTTGCAAAAGGGATTTCAACCCACCAACTTTTTCTTTTTTTTTAATTAAGGAAGGGCGCCTATCCGACGATCTCAGTGAGGCTTACTTAGCATCGGTGCGGTGGAAATGTGAATTTAAAAAGATGTATCGTACTTTTGTCTTTTTTGAAGACTTGTGTAACAGTTGGGTATAAAGGGCCGAGCTGTCAATGAATACCCATTTGGTTCTTCCTTTCTAGTGCTTCTGAAGGCCGTCTCCTTTATCGCTGCCACTCGTGTATTTTTAAGCAGAGTCTGCACGCTAGCATCAGTATGAGCAACAGTGTGCTCAGCATGTTCAGCATTGTGAGAGTTCACATGAAACCTTCTCCTAATCTTCCCCAAGTTGTGTGCCGACTGTATTGTGACGTTCATCCAAGAGTCAGGTGTCCATCTTTAGATCCACATGTTTTTATCATACGGTATGTTTGGGCTCGCAAGGATAAAGTGTGCTCAGGATTGTCACGTTCGAATTGATACCTGGTACCTGGGTATCAGTTTATAATAAAATCTCATTTTTATTGGAATATTTAAAAGTGAGCTGAATATAACTTCTGTCGAGGTATAATATTTTGATTAATTATTACATTTCGTCAGCCTTCCCGGTAAAGTCTATTCAGGTGTACTGGAGAGGATCCTACGCCGGATAGTCGAACCTCGGATTCAGGAGGAACAGTGTGGTTTTCGTCCTGGTCGTGGAACTGTGGAGCAGCTCTTTACTCTCGGCAGGGTCCTTGAGGCTGCATGTGAGTTTGCCCAACCAGTCTACATGTGCTTTGTGGACTTGGAGAAGGCATTCGACCGTGTCCCCCGGGAAGTCCTGTGGGGAGTGCTCAGAGAGTATGGGGTATCGGACTGTCTGATTGTGGCGGTTCGCTCCCTGTACGATCAGTGTCAGAGCTTGGTCCGCATTGCCGGCAGTAAGTCGGACAAGTTTCCACTGAGGGTTGGACTCCGCCAAGGCTGCCCTTTGTCACCGATTCTGTTCATAACTTTTATGGACAGAATTTCTAGTCGCAGTCAAGGCGTTGAGGGGTTCGGGTTTGGTGGCCGCGGGATTAGGTCTCTGATTTTTGCAGAGGATGTGGTCCTGATGGCATCATCCGGCCAGGATCTTCAACTCTCACTGGATCGGTTCGCAGCGGAGTGTGAAGCGACCAGAATGAGAATCAGCACCTCCAAGTCCGAGTCCGTGGTTCTCGCCCGGAAAAGGGTGGAGTGCCATCTCCGGGTTGGGGAGGAGACCCTGCCCCAAGTGGAGGAGTTCAAGTACCTCGGAGTCTTGTTCACGAGTAAGGGAAGAGTGGATCGTGAGATCGACAGGCGGATCGGTGCGGCGTCTTCAGTAATGCGGACATTGTATCGATCCGTTGTGGGGAAGAAGGAGCTGAGCCGGAAGGCAAAGCTCTCTATATACCGGTCGATCTACGTTCCCATCCTCACCTATGGTCATGAGCTTTGGGTCGTGACCGAAAGGACAAGATCACGGGTATAAGCGGCCGAAATGAGGTGAGAAGCTCTGCCATCCGGGAGGAGCTCAAAGTAAAGCCGCTGCTCCTCCACATCGAGGGGAGCCAGATGAGTTGGTTCGGGCATTTGGTCAGGATGCCACCCGAACACCTCACTAGGGAGGTGTTTAGGGCACATCCAACCGGTAAGAGGCCACGGGGAAGACCCAGGACACGTTGAGAAGACTATGTCTCCCGGCTGACCTGGGAACGCCTCGGGATCCCCCGGTAAGAGCCGGACAAAGTGGCTGGGGAGAGGAAAGTCTGGGCTTCCCTGCTTAGGCTGCTGCTCCCGTGACCCGACCTTGGGGTGCGTTTTTCTTTGCACTTATAAGGGCTCTACCGAGGATTTCGTTGTGGTTTGTGCAGCCCTTTGAGAAACTTGTGATTTAGGGCCATATAAATAAACATTGATTGATAAGCGGAAGAAGATGGATGGATGGATGGATGGATGGATGGATATTACATTTCCGAGTCAATTGCTTTGAAATTGCAACATTAAATAGAGGCAGTGTGGCATATTCTGCTCTCGGTGCTGTTGGAGTGATGGCCAATTTTTTGAGTTATTAATCCAATGCTATTAACATGGTATAATAATGTGATAGTATTTTATACTATGTTATTGTGATGTCTGTGATCACTAATGTATTTTGTATTTGTCTTTTGGACTAAAAGTCATTCTCCAAATAGGTTTATTTTGTGATTGATGCTTTATTATTGTCTAAACCAATGTTAAACCAAAATATTCCTGTTCACAATCAGTCATTATGTTGCTCTTCAAAATTTATTTTGTATGTGTCTTTGATCAGAAGGTTACTCTCTAAATTGATTTATTTTGTGATTGAAGTTGTGTCACTGCCTTACCCATTGTTCAACCAAAATATTCCTGTTCACAATCCTATTCTGTATGTTGCTCGTCCTCCTCTTTTCTAATGTATTTTTTATTTGTCTTCTGGTCAAAGGATTATTCTCTAAATGTGTTTATTTTTTGATTGATGCTGTTTTACTCAATGTTTAATCAAAATATCCTGTTCACAATCAGAGTCACTATGTTGCCCAGAAACTTGACTTCTGGCTGTGTGCCCTCTTTTTGTAAAAGAGCTCTTGTTGAGCCTTTGATTAAAAAGCCAAGTCTTGATCCGACAAATTTGTCAAATCATCGGCCCATTTCCAAATTACCTTTTGTGTCGAAAATTTTGGAGAAATGTGTTTTGGCACAATCGCAGCCTTTTTTAGATGAAAATAGCACTTTAGATCCATTTCAGTCTGGATACAAAGCTTTGCACAGTACTGAATCTGCACTTTTAAAGGTTTTTAAAGGGGAACATTATCACAATTTCAAAAGGGTTAAAAACAATAAAAATCAGTTCCCAGTGGCTTGTTGTATATTTTTAAGTTTATTTTCTAAATTTTACCGGTCTCGGAATATCCCTAAATAAAGCTTTAAAGTGCCTTATTTTCGCTCTCTGCGAAGACACTGGCCATTTCCCTGTGACGTCACACAGTGCTGCCAATGTAAACAAACAATGGGAATACCACAGCAAGATATAGTGACATTAGCTCGGATTCAAACTCAGATTTCAGCGGTTTAAGCGATTCAACAGATTATGCATGTATTTAAACAGATGGTTGGAGTATGAAGATATTGAAGAAGAAACTGAAGCTATTGAGCGAATAGCTATTGACGCTATTCATAGCCATAGCATGGCCGAATAGCTGCGTTAGCATCAGCGGTAAAATGTGCGGACCAAACGATCAGGACTTTCGCATCTTTGACACCGGAGCAACTTATATCCGTCGATTGTAAGTGTTTTTTTCTCATTAAATGTGGGTGGGAGGAAACGTAATATAGTTGCAAATGCATCTACAGGTTATCCATACATCTCTGTGCCATGTCTGCTTTAGCACCGGAGGTAAATAGCATGTTAGCATCAATTAGCGTAGCATGTTAGCATCGATTAGCTGGCAGTCAACATCAACAAAACTCACCTTTGTGATTTCGTTGACTATCGTTGCAAATGCATTTGCAGGTTATCCATACATCTCTGTGTCATGTCTGTCATCGCCGGTAAAATGTGGAGCCACTTTGGCACATTCAATGGGGGTCTGGCGGCAGACACTTTGGCATCTTCGGGCCAGTGGTGCAACTTCAATCCCTCTCTGTTAATGTTGTTACGCCCTCCGACAACACACCGTCGAGGCATGATGTCTCCAAGGTTCCAAAAAATAGTCAAAAAAACGGAAAATAACAGAGCTGAGACCCGGTGTTTGTAATGTGTTGAAAATGAAAAGGGCGGGTGTGTTACCTCGGCGACGTCACATTCTGACGTCATCGCTTCCAGCGCGATAAACAGAAAGACGTTTAATTCGCCAAAATTCACCCATTTAGAGTTCAGAAATCGGTTAAAAAAATAGATGGTCTTTTTTCTGCACCATCAAGGTATATATTGATGCTTACATAGGTCTGGTGATAATGTTCCCCTTTAATGACTTGCTTTTAATGTCTGATTCTGGCAGCTCTGCCATTTTAGTGCTTTTAGATCTTACAGCTGCCTTTGACACAGTCGACCACACAATTCTTTTAGACCGCTTGAGAGACTGTGTGGGTGTCAGGGGGACTGCGTTAGAGTGGTTCGGATCCTACCTGTCAGAGAGGTCCTTCTCTGTCAGGCTGGGGGACGCCACCTCTTCTTCTGCCCCGCTTTACTGTGGTGTCCCCCAGATATCTATTTTAAGCCCCATCTTGTTCGCTCTTTATCTCCTGCCTCTTGGAGAGATTTTTAAAAAACATGGGGTGTTTTATCACTTTTATGCAGATGACTACCAAATTTATATGCCAATTTCAAAAGGCCACGCCACCGTGACACCCCTTCTCAACTGTCTTTGCGACGTCAAGGCTTGGTTAGCACAGAATTTTTAAAAAATAAATGAGGGAAAAACGGAAATTTCAGTTTTTGGTCCGGCCCTCACTGACTGGAGACCATTGCAAAATGATGTGTGTCCCAAAGTCACCAGCCTTGGCGTCACTAGACAGTGATTTTAAACTTGACCAACAAGTCAATGCCGTTTTAAAATCGTGTTTTTATCACCTTCGTCTTTTAGTAAAGGTTGAACCGTTTTTATCTTTTAACCTTTTTGAACAAGTCGTGCATGCTTTTATTTCAAGTGGCCTGGACTACTGCAATGTACTTTATGCTGGCATTAGCCAAAAAGCTCTCTCCCGGTTGCAGTTAGTCCAGAACGCGGCAGCACGACATTTAACAGGGGCCAGGAAACGCCAGCATATAACCCCAATTCTTCAGAGTTTGCACTGGCTCCCTGTTCATTTTAGAATTGATTTTAAAACATTGCTGTTTGTTTTTAAATCGTTACATGGACTGGCACCTCAGTATATCTCGGACCTCATCCAAATTTACACTCCTGCGCGGGCTCTGAGGTCCGAGAGGCAGCTCCAGCTCGTGGTGCCCAAGACCAGACTTAAAACCAGGGGAGACAGGGCCTTCTCTGTGGTCAGCCCTAAGCTCTGGAACACTCTGCCCCTCCATGTTCAAACTGCTTCCACAGTGGAGTGTTTTAGGTCTCGTCTTAAGACCCACTTTTATTCTTTGGCTTTTAACACTACGTGAGTTGTGTGGTCGTCTGTCCTCTGTTGTCCTCTGTGTTTTTTATACACTTTGATTTCTATTTTACTGTTTTAATTGATTTTACCCTTTGAAATTATTTTTAATCATATTTATTTTTATATTGTTTTTTTTATAGTGGTTTTATATTTATTTATTTTTTGTTTTTATTCAGTCATTGGTGGAACATAGTACTGTTTTTTAATATTGTTTTTAACATGGCTGTGCAGCACTTTGGAAACGTTCTTGTTGTTTAAATGATATATAAATATATAAATAAATAAATAAATATAATATATATATATATAAATAAAGTGGATTGGATTGGATTGCTCGTCCTTCTCCTTATTTATATTGTATGTGTATTTTGGTCAAAAGGTCACTCTCCAATTAGGTTTATTTTGTGATTGATGCTGTATTACTGCCTTACCAAATGTTTAACTAAAAAATTCCTGTTCACAGTCACAGTAGTTATGCTAATGTATTTTATATTTTTCTTTTTGTGAAAAAGTTACTCTCTAAATTGGTTTATTTTGTGATTGATGCTGTATTAATGCCTTGCCCAATGTTTAACCAAAATATACTTGTTCAGAGTCTGTACTTTGCTTATACTCATTGTAATGTATTTTGTGTTTGTCTTTTTGTAAAACGGTTACTCTCTGAATTGGATTATTTTGTGGTTGATGCTGTATTATTGCCTTAACCAATGTAATCAAAATATTCCTGTTCACAATCAGAGTCTTTATGTTGCTCATTCTTTGTAATGTATTTTGTATTTGTCTTATGGTCAAAAGGTTCAGGGTTTCCCACACATTCATTTATTTGTGGCGGCCCGCCACGAAAGAATTACGGCCGCCACAAATAAAAAAAAATTAAATTAAATTTAAAAAAAATCTTTTTTTTCGGCTTTTGACTCGCTCGACCGCTTATAAAAGCAATGGGACTCTGTCTGTGAATGGAGTTTGTAGTTACATATTATATAAATATGTAAATATTATATAAATATGTATATAAATATGTACATAAAGTGTTGTAATTATATTCCAACTCCGCGTTCTTCTTGGTCATCGCCGCCGCCGCTGCCTCTCCCCACCCCACCGCCCGACCACACCACCACAAATAGATGCCTGACTTGTGGGAAACACTGAGGTTACTATCTACATTGGTTTATTTTGTGGTTGATGCTGTAGTACTGCCTCACCCAATATTTAACCAACATATTCCTGTTCACAATCAGAGTCTGAATGTTGCTCATCCTCATCCTAATGTTTGGCTTTTGGTGAAAAAGTTACTCTCAAAATTGGTTTATTTTGTGATTAATGCTGTATTACTGCCGTACCCAATGTTTAACCAAAATATTCATAATCAGATTGTATATGTTGCTTTATCCTCATTCTTTGTAATGTATTTTGTATGTGTCTCCTGGTCAAAAGATTACTTTCTAAATTGTTTTAATTTTTGGTTGGTGCTTTGTTACTGCCTTACCCAATGTACGTTGCTCATCCCCATCCTAATATATTTTGTATTTGTGTTTTGGTCAAGAAGTCACTCTCTAAATTGGTTTATTTTGTGATGGATGTTGTATAACTGCTTTATGCAATGTTTAATCAACTCATCAACATAGAGTCTGTATCTTTCTCATCCACATCCTAGTTTATATTGTATGAGTCTTTTAGTCAAAAGGTCACGCTCCAAATAGGATTTTGTGGTTGATGTTGTATTACTGCCATACCCAATGTTTAATCAAAATATCCTGTTCACAATTAGAGTCTGTATGTTGCTCATCGTCATCCTAATTTAGTTTTCATTTGTCTTTTGGTCAAAAAGCTACTGTTTGAATTGGTTTATTTTGTGATTGATACAGTATTACTACCTTACCCAACGTTAAACCAAAACATTCCTGTTCATAATCAGAGTCTGTATTTTGCTCAGACCACTTCCCATTCCCCCAAAAACGGGCCGTTTCGCCCCAAACCTTCCTCACATTCCGAAGGCAAATATAACAAAGTTTTTCTTTGTCTCTCTAATAGTGTTGTAACGATACCAATATTTTGGTAAAATTATTTTGATACTTTTCTAAAAAAAGGGGACCACAAAAAAAAATGGCATTTTTGGCTTTATTTTAACAAAACATCTTATGGTACATTAAACATATGTTTCTTATTGCAGTTAAGTCTTTAAATAAAATAGTGAAAATGCAAGACAACATGTCGTTTAGTAGTAAGTAAACAAACAAAGACTCCTAATTAGTCTGCTGACGTATTCAGTAACATATTGTATAATTCATCAGTCTAGTATTTTGTCAACATTATTAAGGTCAAGTGGTAGAACATTAATTATTAATCTACTTGTTCATTAACTTTTAATATCTGCTTACTCTCTCTTTTAACATGTTCTGTCTACACTTATGATAAAATGTTTGATATTTTACATTAGTTTTGGATGATACCACAAATTCCGGTAGCAATCCGATTCCAAGTAGTTACAGGATCATACATTGGTCAAATTCAAAGTCCTCATGTGTCCAGGGACATATTTCCTGAGTTTATAAACATAATATACATTTTAAAAAAACTAAATATGATGTTAAGCCAAAAAATAATGGCGTAATCATAGTAGTATCAATAAGATACATGCCTGTACTTGATATAATTACAGTGGATGATAGGTGTAGATCCACCAATGGCGTTTGTTTTCATTTTGATGCTGGTGAGCTATGGTGTGTAGTGAAACATGTTTAGCTATTCCTCGTCCTGCAGGAATGATACTTGTAAGAAACGTACTTTATTTGTCGCCATGGAGACCAGGATTAGTGATTTAGAAGTCACTAAAACACTGCTGAAGCCGAACGGATGTTAGGAGATAACTAGCTAGCCATGTCTTAAAGCTTCTCTTCCTTAAGGCCTTACAGCAGGGGTCAGGAACCTTTTTGGCTGAGAGAGCCAAGAAGCCAAATATCTTAAAATGTATTACCGTGAGAGCCATAAAAAATATATTTTAACACTGAACACAACTAAACGCATGCATTTTTAAATAAAACCAACATTTGTAGAGAATAATAGGTCTTGTATTCTTTGTAATAACATTGTTATTCTGAAGCTAAATTTGGAGGGGGCGTGGCCTGCGGGCCTGTAGCGAAGTGGGATGTCCCAGGACCGGCCTCGAAATCAGCGACAGGTGCGTAGATGGCCCACCTGGGCCTTGTTATATAATCACCTGTCGCTATGTTATAAGCAGCAGCCAGAAGGAGAGACGGGGTTGGGGCTGGAGCCAGAGTGCGAGCAAGAACGAAAAAGAAAAATACAATAGCTTGAAAGCAATTGAGAGACTTATTGAAAAATTAAACGATAAGTCGGTGCTTGGTGGTGTGAAGAACCCCCAGAAGGGCAAGCCCCACACTAACCACTAATAAATAAATAACTTCTTACCATTAACGCAACTTCTTGAACAGGTGCGGTAGAAAACGGATGGATGGATTAAAAATGCACGAGAATGTTTTATATTTTGAACATTATTTTTAACACTGTGATTACAAGTGGATTTATTCATTACTTATCGTGTCAAGCAACGTCAGCTCAGATTTACCTGAGAGCCGGATGGAGTCATCAAAAGAGCCACATCTGGCTCGCGAGTCATAAGTTCCCTACCCCTGCCTTACAGTGTTATAACTTTTCTTAGTTTTTAAGCCAAAATGTGTCTGTTTCTCCCTTTTCTGTCCATACACTGTGTCTTGTAAGTACTCCGTGATTGTGTGCTACCAAAACATGCACCTCTGCTCGTAAAGCCAGTAATGTCACGGCATGACTTTGACTTTGGCGTGGGAAGGTATGTTTCAGAGACGGTATAGTACAAAAAAAGATTGATTAGTATCGCGGTACTATACTAATACCGGTATACTGTACAACCTTTCTCTCTAACTTCCTTCTTTCTGTCAGCACAGCAGACTTGTTTCTCTGTAAACGGATAGTATTCAAGATGTTAATTTAATTATTAAAATACCCAAGTTTTTAGACATTTCTTTATAGATAAGGAAGACATTCAAAACACCAGCAAACTTTGTTGTCGTCCCAGGCCTACTGATGGGATCAAACCTCAGGGTTTGGTAACAGCGCCACCATGTGGTGTATTTGAAATAAAAATAATAGTACAGGCACAACAATAGGGGTGTTTTCGCATGTTTTCCCAAGTTTGTGTGCAGTTTTTAACAGTTATGTTTAACAAATAGGGAGTTGAGTGCATAAAATGTGGTTGACAACAGGTCATTATTAATATTAAAATTACAAAATGACTTTACATTAGTACAGACAATGTTGTGCAATTCAAAAAAATATTTTTCCTACCTAAAATACTTCTTGTCCTTGGACTAAATGCTTTCAGTCGCCGATTTAAAGGAGGCCACAAAAACCACGGCATTAAGGAAGCCCAAACAAAGTCTTAAATGACAAGCTTTGGGATTCATCACTCATCCACTTAGTATCAGCAAGAAGCACAAGGCTGAGGGTGAACAGGTCTGCCTCTGGTAACTGACCCCATTACCCAGACCTTCTCCCGGGGCGAAGGTCAAGTGGATGAAGCGGGTGATGTTGGAGAAGCAGAAGAAAAGTGTGTGTGACACAATATCTGCGTGTGTGTGCAGGTAATGGTTGCATGAATGCCTGGTTTAGTTGCAAAGAATAATGTGCAATGGAAGTTCACCTTTGGTCAAAGTCAACATTAGAGAAAACGCCACAAATAACAGTAAAAGCCCACCTCGCAAAAAGAAACATTTCTGTGGACAGCTGTCGCTTTGGTGATTATGTTTGCTGGACCTCCTTTGTTCCGCTCTCCTGAGCGTTTTTCAAAGAGATTGAAACGCGGGTTTACAAAGAAAAATAATGACCGTCCGGTAAAAAGAAAACTAGCTGTGCAGAGAAAGAAACTGAACCCAACAGCCGTGAGGAAAAACGTGTAAAACCAAAAATATGTTCTCAGTCTCCACTCTTAATATGGATTTTATCAACAAAGACAACTCAAAAAAGTCTGTTTGAGAGCAAACATATTTACTTGTGTTTTCATTCATATTTGTACGTGGTATCGTGATGTAATCAAGCTAGCGTCATTAGCATTAGGTAATATGCTAACATTTTTACGATTGTCTGTGTTAATATTATTGACTTAAAATGACATTCTTTTTGTATTGTTTCAGTTTCACAAATTCCTCAGTAAATTCACTAAATCTTCACCGTGGAGTTAATGAGTTAGTTTAGCTGCTTGGAGAGCTTGTTTCTGCTGCTAGTGAGTCCACCCAAAGCCAACGGCCACATAACAACTCAATCCAGATCCCTTAAAACATACTCCAGTGATAATTTCAACCTAAAATTAGGTGAATGGGACTGGTCCCCTGTGCTCACGAGCAACTTGGTCGATGATAATTGGGATCGCTTCAAAACAGCGTTCCTAGCGATACTAAATGATATGGCTCCCGTGAGAACATTCAGGATCAAAGCCCGCTCTGAACCATGGATGAATCCGGACCTATTGGCTGCCATAAAAGACAGAGAAAGAAAATAATCCAAATATCAAAAGTGTAAAACTGAAGTAGATAAACAACCCAATGATAACCTCAAATCACTCCTTTCAACACTCAAAAAGCAATGCAATAAGTTAAGAAATAAGACAACCTGACTAAATTCTTAAAAAAAACACAAATAAGCCACGTGAGCTCTGGAAAATCCTCGTTAACCAGCTTCCTGGCCGCAGCCAAAAACTTAAAACCAGACTCACCAACATCAACATCCAGGAGGGTGACTCCCTCATTACAGACAAAATGGAGGTAGAAAGCAGACTTAACACCTTTTTCACCAGCATAGCCACAACTCTAGTCAACAACATGCCCCACCACTCTGGTCGCTTTGGTGTAGAACATAATAAAGCCTACTACAGAAAGCTATGAGCATCCAACAACGATTTCAAATTAAAAAGGGTCTCAGCTGACGAGGTGCATAAAAAATTGAGTGCGCTCCACCTAAACAAGGCCACCATGCTTGACAATATCCCCTCCAGATTCCTCAGGGACTCTGCCACCACCATCGCCCCAATCATCACACAAATAGTAAACCTCCCAATTAAACAAGGCCAAGTACCAAAAGATTTCAAGATAGCAAGAGTAACTCCCCGTTTTCAAAAAGGAAGCAAATTAGAACCTGGCAACTACCGACCTGTTTCTATTCTCAGTTCCATTTAGAAAGTAATGGAAAAAATAGTTTATGAACAGGTCAATAGTTATCTTGCCACTTAAAAAAGAATGTACAAATTCCAATCTGGCTTCAGAACTAACCACTCCACTGGCACATGCCTTCTCTATCTGACCGACCACATCTGACATGAGGGGGACGCGGGCAAATACTGCGGCATGGTTATGCTGGACCTTCAGAAGGCCTTTGACCCCGTTAACCACGCTATACTGTTGGATAAGCTCAGAGCAATCGGATTCGATAAAACCTCATCGAGCTGGATGCAATCTTACTTGGAGGGGAGGAAACAGGTGGTAGAGGTGAACGGCACCGTGTCCCCCCCACTCCCAGTAAGCTGTGGAATCCCCCAAGGCAGTATACTAGGACCTTTACTGTTCCTAATATACGTAAACGACATGTCATCAGCATGCGACTGTGAATTGGTTCTGTTTAAGGATGACTCGGCCCTGCTGGTATCCGGCAAGGACAAGTCACAGGTGGAAAGAATCCTCAGTGCCGAACTCTGTAGAAATTGCACCTGGCTCGCTGACAACAAGCTATTCATACACTTGGGTAAAACGGAATCCATCCTATTTGGGTCCCACATAAACCTTAGGCAAGTCAGTGACTTAACTATTAAAGTGGGGGACATTGTTATCACCAGGAAAGATGAGGTCACCTGACTAGGCTCCATTCTTGAGGCAAATTTTTCCTGTGATAAAATGGCAGCCAAGGTAATCAAAAAGGTCAACCAACGAACGAGATTTCTCTACAGAATCTCCTCTCTGATCAACAAAAGCACCATGAAGATTCTAGCGGGAACTCTCATTCAACCCTTTTTCGATTGCGCATGCAACTCCTGGTACCCCAGCACCTCCGAAACCCTCAAATCTAGACTCCTAACATCCCAGGACAAGCTAGTCAGGTTACTTCTAGAGCTCCAACCCCAGATTACACCTCACTCCAACCCACTTCTCCAAAGTGGGCAGGCTCAGGGTGGAGGACTGAGTCAAACAACTTGCATCTCTCTTTGTCCACTACTTGCTGTACATATCCTACGAAGTCAGACCTACACTTTCAATGTCCATTTCTCAGATGATGCAATTGTTGATTGCATCATTGGGGACGGCGTGGCGAAGTTGGTAGAGTGGATTTGCCAGCAATCTGAGGGTTACTGGTTCAATGCCCACTTTCTACCATCCTAGTCACGTCCGTTGTGTCCTTGGGCAAGACACTTCACCCTTGCTCCTGATGGGTCCTGGTGAGCGCCTTGCCTTGCAAGGCAGCTCCCGCCATCAGTGTGTGAATGTGTGTGTGAATGGATATACTGTCAAAGCGCTTTGGGCTCCTTAAAAAGGGGTAGAAAAGCGCTATACAAGTACAACCCATTTACCATTTACCATTGATGACTGAAGTGCTGATATCAACCAAACGTACCCCCCCCTCCACATGCCACCCACCAATTGTAAATAATGTAAATATTTCAGTTTATATACTCTGAAACTGTACTATGCTGATAGTATATATTTGTGACACTATATTATACACCCGCTAGCAGCAAACCCCGACACCCCCCAACCCCCCGTGCGTCGGTAAGGTGGGTGGGGTTGGGGGCGCGGGGGTGTAAAATATAGTCAGGCAGTGTCATGGATGCAAAGGATTCTGGGTATTTGCTGTGTTGCGTTTATGTTGTGTTACTGTTAGGATGTTCTCCCGAAATGTGTTTGTCATTCTTGTTTGGTGTGGCTTCACAGCGTGGCGCATATTAGTAAGAGTGTTAAAATTGTTTATATCACAACCATCAATGTACTCTGTATCACCCAGTATGCCTTTCAATCTTGTACATGTGTTTGAGGAAGCTGCATACAGCATGTTGCTGGACTGGCAAACGGTTCGCACATGATGTAGAAGGCGTCAAAGGCAACGGCTTCACAGCACGCCCTTTTTCTTGATATCCGGATAAGCACCATCGGATATTCGCGAGAACGTTAGCGGCTCCCATTGCCTTCTTTACTTTGGAACACGGGTCAAACTAGCTCTTGTAGTGGTAAAGGTCGCCGACTCCGGATATATAACAATGGGCGGGCGTTTGCGGTTCTGATAAAATGTTAGTTCGGGTGGATGACGACTTTTGTGATGCGGTTGCGGGTGATGTAATTGCCTATCCGCGCATCTCTAATGCCTGGTATGTTAACGTAACATGTTATGGTAAGAGTCATTCAAATAACTAAAACATATAGAACATCCTATACGTTTACCAAACAATCTGTCACTCCTAATCGCTAAATCCGATGAAAACTTATACGTCTAGTCTCTTACGTGAATGAGCTAAATAATATTATTTGATATTTTATGGTTACGTGTTAATAATTTTACACATAAGTCGCTCCTGAGTATAATTCGCACCCCCGGCCAATCAATGAAAAAACTGTGACTTATAGTCCGAAAAATACGGTATTAGGCTAACAAAAGTGCTTAATTTATGTTCCAATATAATGCTGACATCAACATTGATTTGTGGAACAATATATTGTGGAGCAAAGTTTGTTATTGCTCCAGGCTTACTTTTATTCACTAGCTTTTAATTATTTACTGGGTTTTGCAGAATATAATGTTGTAAACATTTTTTAAAAAAGGTTACAAATAATATGAATATATGATCTGATGAAAGACAGTCACCATATTTTCTGGACTGTAAGGCATACTTAAAATTATGAAAGTTTCCCAAAAATCGACAGTGTGCCTTTATAATCTGGTGTGCCTAATGTATGGAATAATACTGGTTGTGCTTACTGACCTTAAAGCTATTTCATTTGGTACATAGTACAGTAAGTGTGACCAGTGGCAGTCACACATAAGAGATAGATGTGCCTGTAAACAACACCAAAACTTTGATATATCACTGAGAATACAGAATATACCACACAGCGCTCAAAAATCTGTCAAAATGTTTTAGTAAGACTTTGGTAAGCTACAGTGTTTGATGGATTGTCAAAGTATTACGGCTACAGTAGTCTGACGTACTGTGCTTCAACATACGGTATTATTATGGTATGTGTAAAGACCCCAAAATGGCACCTACTGTATTAGTGGACAAATTATCTGGCGGTTTGTTTCGCAATATTATGAAAAACTAACTTTTCTTACCTTCTGGTACTTGCTGATCTGTATTTGGGATCTGCCTAAGTCCTGAAAATTGGAGCGCTTCTGCAATTGTAGTCCGCGCCGTAGTCATTAACCTTCTTCTCTTTGTCCGTCTTCTTCTTACAACCCAAGACTAATACCCTCCCCCCACCACATCCCACCTCCCCGGATTGTAAATATTCAAATGTATATTCTTGCTTTTATGCTTTCTGAGCCTACTATATTCACTGCTCGCTGTACATATCCTACAAAGTCAGACCTACATGGTTCCAATGTCCATTTCTCAGATTATATTATTGTTGATCACTGAAGCGCTGATATCAACCAAACCTAACCCCAACCCCCTCCACATCCCATCCCACGGATTGTTGTAAATAATGTAAATAATTCAATGTACATAGTCTGATGTTGATTAACTTGTGTGATGACTGTATTATGCCTTTAGTATATATTTGTACCCTAAATTGATTAACGTGGACCCTGACTTAATTTAAGAAGTTGAAAAACTTATTCGGGTGTTACCATTTAGTGGTCTATTGTACAGAATATGTACTGTACTGTGCAATCTGCTAATAAAAGTGTCAATCAATCAATCAATCAATCAATGAGACATTCATCCTCTGCAATTGCCATTTGTAATACAAAGAAGCCTAAAGTTCTAACTTAAATCTGTCAGTAGACTCACTATGGAAGTACTATAAACTACTGTTGTCGTGAGTTTACATAATTCACCCACGGAACGTTAACTATTGGAGCGCTCCAGCAGGGCGTTTTTTAGACGGGACTCATTTCTGGCGTTGTTGTCGCACTAGTGAGCCACGAACGAGGATATGCTGCTCCTTTATTGCTGGAAGTAAAGTCTGAATGTCATTAAAACAGTTAGATCCATTTTTTGATGATGGGGAGAAGACGCTGTCAAATTTGAGGCACCTAAATAAGACCGCCCACAAAACGACGCATCCTGAAGACAGTCAGAAAACGACTTGAAGGTGATCCGTAAAACATAATCTATGCAACATTTTGACCAAATAACCACCATTACATGTTGTGTAGACCACAAGGAAGTCTTTACATGTAGAAATAAATCATAATGCGCCTTATAATCTGGTGCGCCCAATGGTCCGAAAACTATGTTACTTGTATTGTTAGTAGGTCAAGTTCAAAGGTGCTTGGTTGTTTCCGTACTCTCTTACACCAGTTGGTACGCTGGGAGGGAGAATTCCTTTTTTTGGCCTTGACTTCGCTCAACGCTCTCTGAGCTTTTATTGTTTTTTTGTGAGCGAGAGTACGCGCAAATGGCACTGAAGTTTTTTGATTGATACTTTTATTAGTCGATTACACAGTTCAGTACATATTCCGTACAATTGACCACTAAATGGTAACACCCGAATAAGTTTTTCAACTTGTCCATGTTAATCAATTCATGGTACAAATATATACTATCAGCATAATACAGTCATCACACAGGTTAATCATCATAGTATATACAATGAATTATTTACAGTATTTACAATCAAAGTGTGGAGAGAAGTCCCCCCCAACTCAGATTGGAATCATCCTTAGACGTGTTTTTCCAGCTTCCGGCGTCAGGCACTTAGGTCTGCCTTCCCGAGTAGCGACTTGGCAGACAGACTTGACCCTGCTGGCGAGGATCAGCAAGTGGAGAACATTAAAAAAGACAAACCGAAGTGGGAAAGGGAAAAAACTGTCAACGTCAATGAGAGACTCTGTTGGAGTCGTGGAATGACTCCGTTTTGCAGCGACAGCTACAAAATCACATTCAACTCTTGTAAGTCCGTGGAAAAGACATGATTTAAGTAGTCCACAAGAAGTAGAATAAAGAACTCGCTTTGTCTAAATTAGTACGCTATCAGCATTCCACTGTTTTTAGTTTTCCAAGTTTAGTATTAAAAATGTGTTAAAATGCAATAACGTTTGTTTACTGTGAATAAATTATAGAACGGCATGAATAATAGAATAGAAACAGCCTCCCAACAGCAACTTTGTTTGCACTGCACATACATCTGAAGTACTTTTTTTTTTTTTGCATAATAATACAAAATAAACACAATGATAAAGAATGTCAAAATGGATCACAGTTTTCGATATCAGCAGAAACAAAAGAAAATGATTTGTAAATGGTCATTCTTGTCTGCTAGGGATGGACGATTATGGCAAAAAAAATCATTATAATGACTATTTTGACTGATAATGATCGCGACTAGTAACAAGATTATTCATTAATTTGAAAATGTGTACTTATTGTACCACCAAAACCTCAAATATAATGGGATGTCGTTGTGGCTTGTGCAGCCCTTTGAGAAACTTGTCATGAAGGGCTATATAAATAAACTTTGATTGATTGAAAAGAACAATTAGATAGAAATTAGTAACAAATGGAAAATAAGAAGTATAAATGATAAGAATAATAGCACAAATGCATTTAAATAACAATAGCAACATGAACATTTTGTATTTGTGTTTCCGTTAGCATTAGCTAATATGCGAACACTTTTGACTTATTAACTCACAACGAAATTCTTTTTCTTTGTTTCAGTTTTGTAAATTCACCAACAAATCTTTTTAGCTGATTGGAGAGCTATTTTGCGCAGCTAGTGGGTCCAGGACGATGACTTCTGTTTTGTTTGATCACCAGTTTTACTTCCGTGTCACAGACACCATTTGGAAACCATTTATAAACGTAAATTCACAAGGTATATATCTGCGGACTCTAATTTGACAACGTAAATATCTGCGGCTTATAGTCCAGTGCGGCTAATATATGAAAAATATGTTTTCCATGAAGTTTGGTGGGTGCGCTCTATAGTCCGTAAAATACGGTATTTATGTTTGTGAACATTTGTGAATGCCGATAATAGTGGACATTTTTATTGTAAATGAAAGATGACAGATTATCACAGGGCTGAAGAATTATTTTGACCCGGGGGGCCAAATTTAGGGAAAAAAATGTGTCTGATTTTAAGGAACACTAATACAAAACGTCACAATAATGTCTGATTGAATGTTAAAAACGTTATGACAGACCGTCTTGAAAAACGGAATGGATTTTTTTTATTTTTAACTGAATTAGACAACCAGAATGTATATGAAACCTAAAGAATGTGCGATTTACAATATTACCTATGAACGATAAAACACTGAATATTGACAACATATGAACGTCACACCCTCTTTTGGTCGACAATCAAGCGAAACGCAACACAAATGCAACAAACACAGCGAAATATGAACGTGAAGGCTAAAAAAAAAAACAGTACAATTATCCATCCATCCATCTTCTTCCGCTTATCTGAGGTCGGGTCGCAAGGGGAAGCAGCCTAGGCAGGAAAGCCCAGACTTTCCTCTCCCCAGCCACTTCTTCCAGCTCTTCCCGTGGGATCCCGAAAGCGTTCCCAGGTCAGCCGGAGACGCAGTCTTCCCAACGCGTTCGGGTGGCATCTTGACCAAATGCCCGAGCCACCTCATCTGGCTCTTCTCAATGTGGAGGAGGAGCAGCCGCTTTACTTTGAGCTCCCCCTGCTCTTCCACGTATAATCTGATATATCTGATATATCACTTAGCTTTAGAACTTTTTGGGAAAAATATCCTTCCATGTCTGTCCCTTAAGGCTGGCCGCTCTGGAAACCTTCTGTGGAAACACTCCCCATCCACACTGCTTGGTACCTCGCCTGAGCTGCTGTGACTTAGATTACCATAGTAACTAGTATATCATGCAAAAGCGCAGATTTCAACCATTGAAATACTTTGTATAGTTCAAGACTTAGGGTAATTTAAAAATATCACTGCACATCATACCGGCAGCGACAGTTTCCATCTTAAAGATCTAAACAAATTATTTGGGAATGTCCGGCAGGCCAGATCGCTAAGCTTAACAGGCCGCATGTGGACCCCGGGCCTTAATTTGCCCAGGTCTGGTATTCATCATACTTCAACATCTCTGTCATGTAAATGTTGCCTTAGCAAAAAAAGCATAAAGCCTAAATAAATATATATGTAAGGTGGTGAACTGATGTAAGGAGTCTGCAGAGGTTCTTTCAGAAGTTTGTGACAGTTATCAGGGAAGCCGCCAGGGGGCGCCACTCTGTGAGCTGTTTACTGTTGTCTGTGAATGTTCTTCTTTGTTGGTTGTGGCCATCTTAGGTCACAATTTCATGTCCTTTTCTAAGGTAAGCATGAAGGGACCAGGCTCCCCAGTTAAAAGATGTAAAAAATTTATTGTTTTGCACTATTAAAAATAAATCGGCTGATTTATTCACAAAATATGATGACCAAGCGTTATATTAAGGTGGGGGTTTTGTAAATTGTGAAGAGACCGGGGATTTTGTTAACTTTTTATGCCAGAAACATGTTATGCTAGGACATGTTTTGGTTCTTTTCATATGATTATACACTCACTCAGTCATTTATGCCTACACGCTCGCACACACGTACGCACACACACACACACACACACACACACACACACACACACACACACACACACACACACACGTTACCTGCTGGGTGTATTACTGGTCACGATGACAGAAGTTGATTGTCTTAGAACAGGGGTCGGGAACCTTTTTGGCTGAGAGAGCCATGAAAGCCAAATATTTCAAAATGTATTTCAGTGAGAGCCATATCATATTTTTTTAACACTGAATACAACTAAATGCGTGCATTTTTAAGTAAGACCAACATTTGTAGAGTATAATACGTCTCTTATTCTTTTTAATAACATTGTTATTCTGAAGCTAACCAATAATAAATAAAATGTCATGTCTGTTGATCATGTTTTTGTTTGGCCATGTGCTGTTTGACCTTTGGACTCTTTAAGTTCCTGTTTTTTTCCACTCCCTTTTCTGGTTTCCTTGGTTACTAATTTTGTCGACCTGTCTCTGGTGGACAAAATGCCCGCTCACCTGCTTCCGAGCACTATTCAGAGGCAGTATTTAAGCTCGTCTTTGCCAGTCAGTCGCCCTGGCGTCAATGTGATCTTTTCTTGCTCTGTGCTGACTTGTTTCATGCCTTGCCATAGTTTTGTGTTTCATGCCATGCCAAGTAAGTTTTGTTTGATTTATATTCATAGTCTGTTTATGCGTTAGCTTAGTTTTTTATCCCAAGTTGTGCCTCCACTGTGAGCGATTTTTGTTTGTATCTTTTTTTAGTTTAAATTCAATCATGTTTTTACCTAAATGCCATGTCCCGAGCAGTCCGTCTGCCTTCCTGGGGGGACGACCCTGTAGCAAGCTGCGACCCCCCCATCGTGACATAAAATATTTCTTACCATTAATACGACTTCTTGAACAGGTGCGGTAGGAAACGGATGGATGGATTTCAATGCATGAGAATGTTTTATATTTTGCACGTTATTTTTAGCACTGTGATTACCAGCGAAATTATTCATAATTATCGTGTTAAGCAATGTCAGCTAAGATTTATCTGAGAGCCAGGTGCAGTCATCAAAAGAGCCACATCTGGCTCTAGAGCCATAGGTTCCCTAACCCTGTCTTAGAAGATATAAAGTGTTATATTGTGACATATTTTGTATTTAGACAACTCCATGTCCTTTTCTAAGGTGAAGCTTTGAGATAAAGACGCTTCCTTGCCTGGTCTTTCTCTCCGTCTTCCCAAGCACACAAAAATACAACGCAGAGACTTTATAGGGAGACCGAGGACTAGACGGACCCAGGATAGGGGAAGCCAGCTTCAAGGGTTACATATAAATACATGGAAACTCGGACGTCAGGATGCCGGTGTGATGCTAAATGTTTTTTTTAACTGCATTACCCAGAAGTTGTGGACCACAATGTTCTAGTCAAGGCCAGCTAGTGCCTGTATGGACGTTTAGTAATGGTGGGAGGGTTAGGGTCTTCCAAATTGAAAAGGAAAACATGTGTGTGCTATTGACTTTAATGTCATCGATTAATTTGTTGTGCTCGTTTTGTGTTTCTGTTTATTGCAGCTCAAATACAACACATCTGAGGGTCAGGGTGGGGTTTGCATCTTCACACTGATGCACTGTCTCATCTTGCTCGCATACAATACCAACCAACAAAAAGTGACATAAACAACATCTCTAACCCCTGCAGGTTTTGAGCAGATGTCCTCCGTGTTCGAGGACCAAATTTGTCAACGGCTTTGCATTGTTATGAGCACATACAGAACACCATGATGCTGGAGGAATTTGGAGTCGTTTTTTACAAAGCCTTGTACTTGACAAAACGAGGCTAAAGCGCAACAGAAGCCAGGAGAGGTAAGCAGATGGAGGGAAAGGTTGGTGGTCGCTCGTTGAGTGGAGGCGGGGGTGTCAGGTTGAGATGAGGTCATACGTGGTGTACGGCCCAGAGACCACACACATGA
Source organism: Nerophis ophidion (assembly GCF_033978795.1). Taxonomy (NCBI): domain Eukaryota; kingdom Metazoa; phylum Chordata; class Actinopteri; order Syngnathiformes; family Syngnathidae; genus Nerophis; species Nerophis ophidion. The sequence continues at coordinate 33,616,379 of NC_084629.1, read as the reverse complement.
TGGTGGCGGCCAAACAGGGACACACACACACACTTGCAGGAAGTGACATTTCAGAGATAATGTCTATATTCTATTTTCTGATGGACTTACTCTCTTTTTTATGCTGGGGCTGCCAAAGATACTGTGATAGTGTACATAACAATTGGTATTTATATGTTATAGACATATTATGTCTTTATATATAATATACTGTAAACATATTAAGTGTATATTGCATATATTCGCAGATATGTTATATTTTTCATTGCTATACTTAGTCTATTTATACCTGCATTGTCCTTTCCATCCTTACACTTTCCATCATTGTAACTAAGCTACTGTGTTGAACAATTTCCCTTGTGGATCATTAAAGTACGTCGGATAGTCGAACCTCGGATTCAGGAGGAACAGTGTGGTTTTTGTCCTGGTCGTGGAACTGTGGACCAGCTCTATACTCTCGGCAGGGTTCTTGAGCGTGCATGGGAGTTTGCCCAACCAGTCTACATGTGCTTTGTGGACTTGGAGAAGGCATTCGACCGTGTCCCTCGGGAAGTCCTGTGGGGAGTGCTCAGAGAGTATGGGGTATTGGACTGTCTTATTGTGGCGGTCCGTTCCCTGTACGATCAGTGCCAGAGCTTGGTCCGCATTGCCGGCAGTAAGTCGAACACATTTCCAGTGAGGGTTGGACTCCGCCAAGGCTGTCCTTTGTCACCGATTGTGTTCATAACTTTTACGGACAGAATTTCTAGGCGCAGTCAAGGCGTTGAGGGGTTCCGGTTTGGTAACCGCAGGATTAGGTCTCTGCTTTTTGTAGATGATGTGGTCCTGATGGCTTCATCTGACCGGGATCTTCAGCTCTCGCTGGATTGGTTCGCAGCCGAGTGTGAAGCGACCGGAATGGGAATCAGCACCTCCAAGTCCGAGTCCATGGTTCTCGCCCGGAAAAGGGTGGAGTGCCATCTCCGGGTTGGGGAGGAGACCCTGCCCCAAGTGGAGGAGTTCAAGTACCTAGGAGTCTTGTTCACGAGTGGGGGAAGAGTGGATCGTGAGATTGACAGGTGGATCGGTGCGGTGTCTTCAGTAATGCGGACGTTGTACCGATCCGTTGTGGTGAAGAAGGAGCTGAGCCGGAAGGCAAAGCTCTCAATTTACCGGTCGATCTACGTTCCCATCCTCACCTATGGTCATGAGCTTTGGGTCATGACCGAAAGGATAAGATCACGGGTACAAGCGGCCGAAATGAGTTTCCTCCGCCGTGTGGCGGGGCTCTCCCTTAGAGATAGGGTGAGAAGCTCTGCCATCCGGGAGGAACTCAAAGTAAAGCCGCTGCTCCTTCACATCGAGAGGAGCCAGATGAGGTGGTTCGGGCATCTGGTCAGGATGCCACCCGAACGCCTCCCTAGGGAGGTATTTAGGGCACGGCCAACCGGTAGGAGGCCACGGGGAAGACCCAGGACACGTTGGGAAGACTATGTCTCCCGGCTGGCCTGGGAACGCCTCGGGATCCCCCGGGAAGAGCTAGACGAAGTGGCTGGGGAGAGGGAAGTCTGGGTTTCCCTGCTTAGGCTGTTGCCCCCGCAACCCGACCTCGGATAAGCGGAAGATGATGGATGGATGGATGGATAATTAAAGTCTAAATCTAAGAGTGATGCTCTAACTGAGTGAAGTCCGTCAGAATGAAGGTGCTTTTTTTTTTCAGAATGAAGACGTGTTTTTTTTTAGGTGTTTGTCCTTTCACACACACAAATGCACAACGACAAATAAACCGAATGATTATTTTGATAGTGGATTAGTCAACGATTATCTTAATGATTGGTCGACTAATCGGATGATAAAGCATACACATGTTTAATGGCTCTAATTTTTCCATCGACTTCTAAATGTAGCTTAAGTTATTTTAGGCATTTGCATACTAACAACAAAGATGTTCATAATTATTTATTTATACTGTAACTTCGCTGTTCAATCAGCTGTTACAAACATAACAATTACTAATAGAAGTTATTCTATTTAAAAGAAAGGAAAGGCATCGTACTAAAAAATATATAACCCTGTTTATGTGTTAAAAAAACAGTTAAAATAGATGCAATAAAAAAAATCTAACTTCTTCAAAAACAAAATAATTTAGTAATATTTAAAAAGCTGCACACTGATATATTGATTATTGACTAACTCTTGGCAGTGGCAGTGTCAGCACTCTAATAGACTCGATGTGGAGAATTATATCTTTGATTCATTCTGAAAATGTTTGCTATTTTATTGATCTATGTTTAATATTATGATACCTGCACTTTCTCTATCTGTGTGTGCATGTGCGTGTGCGTGTGTGTGTGTGTGTTTTTGTATTTCTACCATTCTTGAAACATCAACAAGGCAGAGTGCCTTCCATATGAGGACCGGTTAACAAGTTAGGACATAAATCATGGTCCCAAGACGGGAAAAAAACATTGCATCTAATAGAGAGCCAAATACTAGAGTATGTGAACATTGCTCCAAAGTCAGGATTTTTATTGTTGATTTAATATGCATATAAAAGTAAACATTGACAGGTGCAAAGGCAGCAACGTATGATAAAACACGACAGCAGCTAAAGAAGGACTTCCCTATTCATCCCCGAAAAACCCGCCAGGTGAACAGCTGATTTCACGACTTCCGGTGCTGACGTAAGACAACCCGCGTCCCACATGTGACCATAGAATGAACAAATACACTACGGCAGTGGTTCTCAACCTTTTTTCAGTGATGTACCCCCTGTGAACATTTTTTTAATTCAAGTACCCCCTAATCAGAGCAAAGCATTTTTGGTTGAAAAAAAGAGATAAAGAAGTAAAATACAGCACTATGCCATCAGTGTCTGATTTATTATATTGTATAACAGTGCAAAATATTGCTCATTTGTAGTGTTCTTTCTTGAATTATTTGGAAAAAAAAGATATAAAAATAACTAAAAACTTGTTGAAAAATAAACAAGTGATTCAATTATAAATAAAGATTTCTACACATAGAAGTATTCATCAACTTAAAGTGCCCTCTTTGGGGACTGTAATAGAGATCCATCTGGATTCATGAACTTAATTCTAAACATTTCTTCACAAAAAAAGAAATCTTTAACATCAATATTTATTGAACATGTCCACAAAAAAATCTATCTGTAAACACTGAATATTGCATTGTTGCATTTCTTTTCACAGTTTATGAATTTGCATTCATATTTTGTTGAAGTATTATTCAATAAATATATTTATTAAGGATTTTTGAATTGTTGCTATTTTTAGAATATATTTTTTTTACATCTCAGGTACCCCTTGGCATACCTTCAAGTACCCCCAGGGGTACGTGTACCCCCATTTGAGAACCACTGCACTACGGTACTAAGACTATAGTGGCCATTAACAGTTGGGTTGCCGAAAGTGGTCCGTGACTCGTTTGTCATCGGCCTTAAGCACATTACAAAAAGACAAAAAATAGACATCTCATTTGCATATCAATATAGCAGTATAAGCTAGTTCGCTCTCTGTGATAACGGCGCCGCTAAAAATAGTTCCTCTGCGTTAGCGCTTATAATAACAATATCGCTAATACTTGTTAGTATTCAGGCCACGACATGTAAATAAAGTATTGTTGACACTTTTTTGGATGTTTATTAGAGCGCTTTAAAGGCGGCGTAGAGCAAAACTCATTAGCTCCATTGTTAGCTGACTTTTGCATGTATACTTTTTTTACGAGAAAAGCACATGTCCTTGTCCTACATAATAATTGTGGATGATAGAAAAAAAAAAAGTTCACTTCCTCTTTAAGATGAGCTGCATAATGCAACAAAAGATAGGATAATGTTTGTGTTAGAGTACTTTCTAATATTCGTATGTTACACTTCCTCATTTAATTGCAGTCTGTCAGGTCACATCGGCTGTGAGTGGCATCTCAGTAGCAACTGGGCCGTTAACCCACAACTAATGAGATTCAATGGGGAGGGGGAGGGGGAACGAGGCAAAGAGGGGTTGAGCTGCAGAGCGCCGGATGAAGTGCAATTTCAAAGCAATGGGAGTCAAAAACACATTAGTGCAAGTATGGCCTGAGTAAAGCTGGAAATGAAGCAAATACTTTCTGCTATTCCTCCATCTGTTCCCTCTGGTGTCACTGCCATCATTGTCTGTCTCAATGTCTCTTTTATGAACCGCCCTGACAAAGCCACTTACAGAAAAATACGAGTATTGTATTTTCTGGAATATAAAGCGCACCCGAATATAAGGCGCACTCACTAAATTTTAGAATAAACGTTTGTGTTCCATATATTAGCCGCACCAGACTCTTAGCCGCAGATATATATGTTCTGAGATGAATTATTTACACAGAAATATTTTGTTAATGTATCTTAACAGTTTCTTAACGGTGTCTGTAACACAGCAGTAAAACCGCTGATCAAACTAAACAGATGTCATCGTCATGGACGAGCTGCGCAAGCTTGCTCTTCAATCAGCTAAACTTGCTCAATAACTGGTGAATTGGTGAATTTACTGAGAAATTTGTGAAACTGGAACAATACAAAAATAATGCCGATGTAAATTAATAATACTAACACAGACACTTGTAAAGGTGTTAGCAAATTATCCAATGCAACAACTTTTAGGTTGATTACATAAATATGCATGAAAACATTCCTACAGACATCACACCTGGACGGTTTAGTAAGTAAGAATTGTTTTAGTTATTTAGAAAAACTTACAAACAAATTAACCACACTGTTTTATAAGCTGCAGGGTTCAAATGGTAAGAAAACATTAAAGTTTTATAGTCCGGAATGTACGCTACAATACTATAGTTTCATTAGATGTTTTTTTTTTTTAAGGTATGCAGACACTAAAACTAAGTATGTCAACGTTTGTATTTTGAGATACAAGTTGTCTCTCTGCCTTTTGCTTTAAGTTGCGAGCATAACTTAAGTCATGAAGCTCCCCATCGCCAATTGACGAACAAAATGTCCGAATGAACCCTGCAAGCTCAGCCCAAAAACATCCGGTTTTAACTCTAACAAAAGCATATAGTTATAGCTGGCAGGGGCAAAGTTACGAGACTTTCTTAGGTCACGATGGTTCTTTTAATCCTACTTTATGAGGTTAAGGTTTAAGGCTGATTATCACATGTTTTATTTGATTGCAGCTGGCACCTATGGCCCCCAATAATAATAATAACTACCGCCCGAATACAGCTGGGATAGGCTCCAGCGACCCCCGCCACCCTAAAAGGGACAAGCGGTAGAAAATGGATGGATAATAAAACAACAAAATCTACTAACACGCACAAACATACCAACATTTGATACTGTGGAATGTTGTCTGTCTCTGTGTTGGCCCTTTGATGAGGTGGAGACAAGCAGTAGAAAATGGATGGATGGAGTACCGGTAGCTGGGAATCGGTACTGTATCTGTTCAAATGTAAACGGTACCCATCCTTAGTATTAGTGGTGACTCAATACAGCCTCTGCTGGTTGTGACTAAGTAGTGCACTTCATTATGTCTTAGTTTCTTTAAAGAGGGAACATTATCACAATTTCAGAAGGGTTAAAACCAATAAAAAGCAGTTCCCAGTGGCTTATTTAATTTTTTGAATTTTAAAAAAAATGTTTACCCATCACGCAATATCCCGAAAAACATCTTCAGAGTACCTGATTTTCACCATCGCTATACCCACCCGTCCATTTTCCTTTGACGTCACTGCATGATGCCAATACAAACAAACATGGTGGATAGAACAGAAAGATATAGCGACATTAGCTCGGATTCAATCTCGGATTTCAGCGGCTTAAGCGATTCAACAGATTACGCATGTATTGAAACGGAGGGTTAGAGTGTGGAGGCAAATAACGAAAACAAAATTGAAGATGAAACTGAAGCTATTGAGCCATATCACAACAGACAGTGGAACAGGAGGGAGGAAGGAGGAACGGCGATTGCCTTCTAGCCAACGATTGGTATGTATTTGTTTGGCATTAAATGTGGGTTGAGGGAAAGGCTGGATGGAAATATAGCTACAAATGAGGCATAATGATGCAATATGTACATACAGCTAGCTTAAATAGCATGTTAGCATCGATTAGCTGGCAGTCATACTGTGAGCAAATATGTCTGATTAGCACATAAGTCAATAATATCAACAAAACTCACCTTTGTGATTTCGTTGACTTTATCGTTGGAAATGCATCTGCTTTGAGTGTCGCAGGATATCCACACATCTCTGTGCCATCTCTGTCGTAGCTTCGCTATCGTCGGTAAAGTGTGCGAGGGACTTTCGCATCTTTTAACCACTGGTGCAACTTCAATCCGTTGATTGGTATGTGTTTGTTTGGCATTAAATATGGGTGGAGGGAAAGGCTGGATGCAAATATAGCTACAAATGAGGCATAATGATGCAATATGTACATACAGCTAGCCTAAATAGCATGTTAGCATGGATTAGCATGCCGTGACCATTGATATGTCTGATTAGCACACTCCACGTATGTCAACTTGAATCCGTCCCTGTTCGTGTTGTTACACCCTCCGACAACACACCGACGAGGCATGATGTCTCCAAGGTACGGAAAACAGTTGAAAAAACAGAAAATAACAGAGCTGATTTGACTTTGTGTGTAATGTGTTTGAGAAAATGGCGGATTGCCTCCTGTTGTGACGTCACTGGTGATTGCTCGGACAGCGAACAATTGAAAGGCGTTTCAATCGCCAAATTCACCCTTTTAGAGTTCGGAAATCGGTTAAAAAAACATATGGTCTTTTTTCTGCAACATCAAGGAATATATTGACGCTTACTTAGGTCTGGTGATAATGTTCCCCTTTAAGACGCGATTAATCAACAGTCAACTCTTTACACACGACTCAGGCCCAACGAACGGAAGGACAAAAAACAGGAAGAATTATGTTGCTCCGTCTTTTGGATTAGATTTGGTTAGGCTGCACATGTGTACCTGATGCTGTGTGAGCAGTCTGCAAACAAACACTATAACTTACTTTGTGAGCCCATTACAATAAAATATGGGCAATACTGATTAAAAGATAAACAGAGAATTGTTTTCAATGGGTTTGTGTATCATTTTGATTCATCCTGTTATACTTCTTAAGGTAAATGCATTCAACATTAACATTAATGTATGCATTGTTTTTAAGAGTGAAAGGTTTGTTAAGTAGAACCAAGCTGTGATTCAGTCGCATTCAGCTGTGGATTTTATTGGATCTGCAGTATAACAGGTAATGATAATAACACGGATTGGAATTTTATTCTGTTGCAAAAAAAAAAGGTCTCGTGTGTTTCCATAACATTTCATTTGTTTTATTCCATACAGATGAACTGATGGAGTTTACTGAGGTGTTGGCACCAGTCGCTAGACTAGATGTGGCCAATGTAAGTCTAAGACTAGACCTGACTCATCCAAATCTAAGACGAGACTTGACCCATCTAAAATAAGACTAGATGTGACCAATCTTGGTCTAAGACTAGATGTGACCAATCTAAGTCAAATACAAGACCTGACCATCTAAGTTTTAATACTAGATGTGACCAATCTAAGTTTTAAGACTAGATGTGACCAATCTAAGACTAGATGTGATCAATCTAGGTCACATACTAGATGTGACCATTCTAAATCTCAGACTAGATGTGACCAATATACATGTAAGACTAGATGTGACCAATATATGTGTAAGACTAGAACTGACCAATCTAAGTCCAAAACTATACCTGACCAATCTAAGTCTACGACTACACTTGACCAATCTAAGTCTACGACTAGACTTGACTAATCTAAGCCTAAAACTACACATAACTATTATAAGTCTAAGACAAGATATGACCAATTTAAGTCTAAGACAAGACTTGACCAATCTAAGTCTAAACCTATATCTGACCAATCTAAGTCTGTGAGCATGAACTGATGAAGCCTACTGAGGTATTGGCACAAGCTGCGAGACTAGATCTGACGAATCTAAGTCTAGGACTAGACCTCACCAATATAAGTCTGAGACTAGATCTGACCAATATATGTGTAAGACTAGACCTGACCAATCTAAGTCCAAAACTATACCTGACCAATCTAAGTCTACGACTACACTTGACCAATCTAAGTCTACGACTAGACTTGACTAATCTAAGTCTAAAACTACACATAACTATTATGAGTCTAAGACAAGGTATGACCAATTTAAGTCTAAGACAAGACTTGACCAATCTAAGTCTAAACCTATATCTGACCAATCTAAGTCTATGAGCATGAACTGATGAAGCCTACTGAGGTATTGGCACGAGCTGCGAGACTAGATCTGACAAATCTAAATCTAGGACTAGAACTCACCAATATAAGTCTGAGACTAGATCTAACCAATCTTAGTCTAAACTAAACCTGACCAATCTAAGTCTGAGACTAGATCTGACCAATCTAAGTCTGATACTAGATCTGACCAATCTAAATCTGAAACTAGATATGACCAATCTAAGTCTATGAGGAAGAACTGATGAAGTCTACTGACGTATTGGCACCAGCTGCGAGGAAAGATCAAACCAATATAAGTTTAAACCTGACCAATCTAAGTCTAAGACGAGACCTGACCAATCTAAGACTAGTTGTGACCAATCTAAGTCCAAGACTGGACTAGATCTGACCAATTTAAATGTAAGACTAGATGTGACTATTATAAGTCTACATCGAGATGTGACCAATGTAAGACTAGAGGTGACCAATGTAAGACTAGATGTGACCAATTTAAGACTAGATGTGACCAATCTAAATCTAAGAGTAGATGTGACCAATCTAAGTCTAAGACTAGATGTGACCAGTATAAGATTAGATCTGACCAATCTAAGTCTATGCTCATGATCTGATGAGAAATGAAACATCTTCTACAACAAACCAGTTGTGATCCATTGAATGCCCTGAGACTACAATGACCTGGATGAATGAGAACATTCATAGACATACACACAGATAGCATTTTAGCCTACTATCAATACTAAAAACCCTTTAAAATGTGCTCATCATCCACAGTTCATCAACTTTTGGTAGAAAAATGTGATCAGTGTGAGGACACTGAGAGGAGGTTTGTGTCCGGTGAAAACAAAAAGACAGACAGACACCAACAATTTTTCTGTACGGATAGGTATATGGTCACTGTAACCAGAATAACATGCGCACACACACACAGACACACACACACACACACGCACACATACACGTACACACACGGCTTATTTGTTGGGAACATCTGGATCTGAAGTCAACTGGAAGTCAAAGCACACAACTGGCAGTGACCCAAAACAGAGTCGGGCCCTCACAGCGAGTGCCATCACGGACCGCTCTGTCCCTTCAAAAGCTCACACTCAGATTCAACACAGTGACATTGTGCTTTTAAAGGCGCACACAATTAGGGACTAAAGTCAAATGCTAGTCAAACAACTGATAGAAAACAAACACAAAACTTTTAAATGAGTGCCTCTCACATCTGTGATATATAATATTCAATTCAAGTTTTTAGTGTATATTATTACCAAGAGTGAGGATTAACACACACATTATAATATATACTGTATTTCCTTGAATTGCCGCAGGGCATATAGTATGCGCCTGCGTTGAATTACTGCCCGGTCAAACTCGCTTCGCAAAATAATTAGCGCATGCTTAGTATTACTGCCTGGTTAAACTCGTGACGTCACTAGTGACACTTCCCCTGTCATCATTTTAAAAAATGGAGGAGGCTGATTTCAATACCGGTAATTTGAAATCGCATAAAGGGAAGAAGATTAAGAGCTATTCAGTAGGATTTAAGGTCCACACTAAATTTTTTACTGCCTGCCTTTGGTAAGTGCCGGAGTGAGAAGAGGTTTTAAAATAATTAGTGCATGCTTACTTTTACCGCATGCCTTTGGTAAGTGCAGGAGTGAGAAGAGGTTTTAAATTAATTAGCGCCCCGGCGCCAATTCAAGGAAGTACGGTATATATATATATATATATATATATATATATATATATATATATATATATATATATACATATATATATATATATATATATATATATATATATCCATCCATTTTCTACTACCACGTATTCCCTAAGGGGTCGAGGGGGGACTGGAGCCTATCTCAAAAAGTTCTATTTTGGTTTCATCTGACCACATGATATTCTCCCAATCCTCTGCTGTATCATCCATGTATCCATTTTGGTACAAATTCAACTCGTCGTGTTTGGAGGAAGAAGAATACTGAGTTGCATCCCAAGAACACCATACCTACTGTGAAGCATGGGGGGTGGAAACATCATGGTTTGGGGCTGCTTTTCTGCTAAGGGGACAGGACGATTGATCCGTGTTAAGGAAAGAATGAATGGGGCCTTGTATCGTGAGATTTTGAGCCAAAACCTCCTTCCATCAGTGAGAGCTTTGAATGGTTGACCAAATACTTATTTTCCACCATAATTTACAAATAAATTCTTTAAAATTCCTACAATGTGAATTCCTGGATTTTTTTTCACATTCTGTCTCACAGTTGAAGTGTCCCTATGATAAAAATTTCAGACCTCTGTCATCATTTTAAGTGGGAGAACTTGCACAATCGGTGGCTGACTAAATACTTTTTTGCCCCACTCTATAGGTGTGTGTGTGTGTACATGTATGTGTGTACATGTGTATATTATATATATATATAGGGCTGGGCGATGTCGCCTTTTTTTAATGTCTTAATTTTAGGCCATGTCACGATACATGATATATATCTCTATATGTTGCCTTAGTCTTGAATTAACACTTGATGCATATAATCACAGCAGTATGATGATTCTATCTGTCCACATTAGAACATTCTTGTTCATACTGGATTGATATTTGCTAATTTTAAAATTTTATTGCAGTGAGGGAAATCACAACTAAGTCAATTGACCAAAACTGTATTTATTAAACTGTTATTAAGCAGTGGCACAAACATTCATGTCATTTCCGAAACAGAAAGTACAAGATTGTCAGAGACATTTTAGAACAAGCCATTAGTGCACTTTTGTGCATGATGTCACTAAGATGACATTTTAAAACATGACATTAAAGTGTACTTTTTGTACAGAACGCCACTACAGTGGTTTAAAAAAAATAAATTGCACTTTTGTGCATGATGTCACACAAGATATTTCAATAACTGTCAAATAAAAATGTGCTGTGTAATAGGAAAGGGAATCAGTGGTAGAAAAAGGAATGGATGGACGGATAGGAAATCAAATAACATCTGTCCTCCGCCATGTGGTAGGTTACTGCGGACGTTATCTTCTTCTGTTGACTATTTTTTTCATACAGTGTTGATGTGGAAATGGAAGACGCCAGCCTCAATTGGGTCAGTGCATTTGGTTTGTGTGGCATCGGCCGAGATGTATCAAGGACTCTTCATTCTCTGGCGGGTGACTTTTCAAAATTAAAAATTAGTACTGCAGCTACTTTTTGCAGCAACCCTTTTGCCGCATACATGACATATTACAGTTGTCTGTTCAACATCTTCCTGCTTAAAGCCAATCCACCGCCAGAGAATACTGCTCGATACCGTGGTAGAGCGCAATATGTATGTGTGGGAAAAATCACAAGACTACTTCATCTCCACAGAACTGTTTTCACAACACTCCAATACGTGCACCATGACAGCAACCACCCACCCACCACCACGAAAAGAATACCTACCGGAGTTAATAAAAGGCTATCGATGCTGTCATCTAGCAAAGCTGAATTCGACCAAGCAACCCCCCCGTACCAGAAAGCACTTGATGAAAGCGGATACAACTTCAGCCTCACATATGAACCCACTCCAGGAAACCAACCAAAAAAGAGCAGAAAACGAAACAACATCATCTGGTACAATCCGCCATTCACCAAAGACGTCTCAACCAACATCGGCCGCAAGTTCCTCACTCTGATCGACAAACACTTCCCCAAAGGCAACACCCTAATAAAAATATTCAACAAGAACAACATTAAATTGAGCTACAGCTGTATAAATAACATGCAACAAATCATTTCAAACCACAACAAAGCAATTGCAAAAGGACTGCCTACCCCCAGACTTACAATAGTTTATATAGGGCACAGAGTGGGTGTGTAGAAGCAGGCGTAGGGGCATGGTGATTGGCTCATGTGTTACCTAGGAGGTGTTTCCGTCTGTGACGGCATGTTGATATGATTTCACTGCGCTTGTTGAGGGATGACAGGTCTGGATGATATATAATAAACACTTTCTCTTTCAAGCATAGGTTGCATCTTTTATTACCACTGTTGTAAGGTGTGCTGGATGCAAGAATTTTCCATGTTATTGAATATTCAACATTATTGTATTTGAAGTTCCAAATGTGCTTGCTAAGTTCTGTAGATATCCGCAAGGTCTGGTTTCTAAAGGAGGCCTTGTGATTATTCCATCTGGTTTCAAACGCTCCTTCGGTTAATCCTACGTACGTGTCGGATGTGCTAATGTTCTTGCGTGTTAACTTTGCTTGGTAAACGACTAATGTTTGTAAGCACCCCCCGTTGAGAGGGCAATCACGTTTCTTGCGGCAGTTACATTCCTTATTGGTTTCAGAGTCGTTTAGCCTGGGAGCAGGCAGTCCTTTTGCAATTGCTTTGTTGTGGCTTGAAATGATTTGTTATATGTAACAAACAACAAATTGTTTCAATTGTGGTTTGAAATGATTTGTTGTACAGTATGACCTGTCATCCCTCAACAAGCGCAGTGAAATCATATCAACATGCCGTCACAGACGGAAACACCTCCTAGGTAACACATGAGCCAATCACCACGCCCCTACGCCTGCCTGTACCCACCCACTCTGTGCCCTATATAATCCATTGTTTGTGAATGCTTCCATTAAAATCTCGTGATGATTGAGGGAACCCCTCATGAAACAGTTCTGTAGAGATGAAGTAGTCTTGTGATTTTTCCCACACATACATATATTTATATCTATCTATCTATCTATCTATCTATCTATCTATCTATCTATCTATCTATCTATCTATCTATCTATCTATCTATCTATCTATCTATCTATCTATCTATCTATAGATAGATATACATATATATATATATATATATATCTGTGTGTATATCTATGTACATACATATATATATACACACATATATATCTATATATGCATACATGTCTAGATCTATATATGCATACATGTTTATATATATATATATATATATATATATATATATATATATATATATATATATATATATGCATACATGTCTATATCTATATATGCGGCCCTAATATACAGTATATCTTTGGGTGTCCCACGATTCAATTCAATGTCGATTCTTAGAGTTTAGAGTTTATTTCGGACATGCAAGCATACAACATGATACATCACAATTTCCAGTTTCTCTTTTCAACATGTTCGAAAAGGAGTAGGAAGAAGCAGAGCTTATTTAATCCTACCCCTTTTCTTTTACATAACAGTTGCTAAAACTTTTGTTCACTTCCTGTTCTCAATGTATTCACAATATACTCCATAAGTAATAACAATAAAAATAAATAATTGGTGAAGTAAGTTGTATTCCATACGATGAGATAAGTACAATTATTTTGAGAATGAATGGGTGAATCAATTCAGAATGTTTATCATGGTTCTTTTTTTTTGTACTTTGTATACACTTAAAGTTTGAAGAGTTTCTTGAAGTTGATCTTATTAGTACATTGTTTGATTGCTTTGCTTAATCCATTCCATAACTTAATTCCACATACTGGTATACTGAAGGTCTTAAGTGTTGTACGTGCGTACAAATGTCTGAAATTACATTTTTCTCTAAGATTATATTTCTCCTCTTTTGTTGAGAAGAATTGTTGTATATTCTTGGGAAGCAGGTTATAGTTTGCTTTGTGTATAATCTTAGCTGTTTGCAATTTCACTATGTCGTGGAATTTCAGTATCTTTGATTCAATAAATAAAGAGTTTGTATGTTTTCTATATCCAACATTATGTATTATTCTAACTGATCTTTTTTGTAACACTGTTAGTGAATGAAGTGTACTTTTGTTATTATTTCCCCATATTTCTACACAGTAACTCAGATATGGTAACACTAGTGAGTGGTAGAGAATGTGAAGTGATTTTTGGTCAAGAACATATTTGGCTGTATTCATTATTGACGTTTTTCTTGCTACTTTATGTTGTATATTTTTTAGATGAGATTTACAGTTCAATTTATCATCAGTCATCATACCGAGAAATTTGGTTTCATTTACTCTTTCAATTTGTGTTTGACTTTCTTTTCTACTGTTACCAAATAGCATTATTTTAGTTTTACTGAGATTCAATGATAGTCTGTTTTTGTCAAACCATTTTTTTAATTTGTTAATTTCTTCTGTTATTATTTGTATTATTTTCTGTGTGTTCTCTCCTGAACAAAACGCTGTTGTATCATCCGCAAATAATATTAACTTTAAATCTCTTGTAACTTTACAAATGTCATTTAGATAGAGATTGAATAATTTAGGTCCTAGTATTGATCCCTGAGGTACACCACAGGATATATTTAGCATTGTACAAGTGTGTTCGTCTAGCTTCACGTATTGTTTCGGGTTTGTTAGATAACTTCTTATCCAGTTTAAGACTAACCTTCTGATGCCATATCGTTGTAGTTTTTTTTATTAAAATATTGTGATTAATTGTGTCAAATGCTTTGGTTGGATCCATCAACACTGCTGCCGCACATTTTTTACTATCTATTGCATTGGTAATTTCTTCTGTAATTTCCAATTAAAGCCATTGAAGTTGAAACATTAGCTCTGTATCCATATTGGTTCTCTTTGAGTATTCTATTTTTATTTATGAAATTCTCTAATCTATTATTGAACAGTTTTTCAATGATTTTAGAAAATTGTGGAAGTAAAGAAACAGATCTATAATTTGTAAATAAATGTTTGTCTCAAGTCTTATAAATTGGTGCAACTTTAGGTATTTTCATTTGGTTGGAAATGTACCTGTTTGAAATGATAGGCTACTAATATACATTAATGGTCCTGAGATCTCTTCGATAACATTTTTTATCGTTTCCATATCAATTCCGTTACAATCAGTTGAAGTCTTAGATTTACATTTTTTCACAATTGTAACTATTTCCTCCTGTGTCACATTACTGAGGAACATGGAGTTGAGATTTCGCTCAATGGTATCATATATATATATATAAATATTTATATATACATATATTTATATATATATATATATATATATACATATATACTTAAATATATATATATATATAAGTATATATATATGTATGTATACATATATATATACATATATATATATATATATATATATGTATATATATATACATATATATGTATATATATATATATATATATGTATATATATATATATATATATATATATATATATATATATATATATATATATATATATATATGAAATACTTGGTGAATCTAGCGGTAAATATAGAATAGAATAGAATGTACTTTGTTGATCCCTGGCGGAAATTCAGCACCACAGTTCGCTCACAATAAACAATGATAATAATAAATAATATAATATATATAATATATTGTATATATAATATATGAATAGTATAAATATACTACTCCCCTCTTAACCACGCCTCGCCCCATTCCCCAACCCCCACCTCCTGAAATCAGAGGTCTCAAGGTTGGCAAGTATGGCTTCCTGAGACACAAGAAGGAGAGGTAAGAGCCTGTAGTGTAATGCCCGCAGCTAAAAGCAACTGCGTGAGAACGTACACTCGAATATCATGATATAGTAATTTTCTATATTGCACAGAGGCAACCCCGCGATTTATCGATATATCGCCCAGCCCTGGTGGTGGTGTTGTATTTTTTGCATTGAAAAATGTTACGGTGAGGGAGTTGCGAACAGTACCTTTTAAACCATTTAAATATTTTGACATTTCGTAGATAATATTAGAAATATAATATATACATTATGCATGTAAATATTAAAGGAATGTATCATGCTGAAATAGTTAGTGTTGGCGTTACCAATGAACACTGGCAAAATTAGAAAGGATCAATTGATTAGGCTATGCACAAACACACACACACACTTACATATATATAAATACATATACATACATATTCCTATATACATACACACACATACATACATGCGCATATATATATATATATATATATATATATATATATATATATATATATATATATATATAGACATACATACAGTATATGCATACACATACATACACACACATATAAACATATATACAGTATATACATGTATACAGATACATATACAGGTATACATATATTAAATTACATTTTATACGATGAAATACTCTATTTATGTTTTACTGTTTTTTAGGAAAGATAAAAACGATTTATTTACACAAAAGTCTTGATGTCATGAAGACATTGCAGCCACATCAGTGAATGATTGTATTAAATGTCATAGACACCATGAAGGATCTACAAAGAACGTGCATGATAATTATTAATCCCATACGATGTCATGTCCTTCACATGCTCTATACGCTATAGTTTTAAAGCTGTAGGTTTTTGTGTGTGAGAAAGAAATGATGAACAAATGAAGAGCAGTTGAATCAAGAAGAATCAAGGTTATGAATCAATACTATTAATCTTTTTTTTTTTTCATGTTAGGCGAAAGCCAGCCAATGACGTGATTGCATTGTCAGCGCTTTTCCGTTGACATTTAATGGAGCTTTTTTTTAGGTGACAAATGGGGGAAGTATCAAGGAGCATATATATATATATATATACCAAAATACGCTGGAATCTGGCTGAAGTACTGATATAATGGTAGTCCAGCTATGGAACCTGAAGTACTGATATAATGGTAGTCCAGCTATGGAACCTGAAGTACTGATATAATGGTAGTCCAGCTATGGAACCTGAAGTACTGATATAATGTTAGTCCAGCTATGGAACCTGAAGTACTGATATAATGACAGTCCAGCTATGGAACCTAAAGTACTGATTTAATGGTAGTCCAGCTATAGAACCTGAAGTACTGATTTAATGGTAGTCCAGCTAAGGAACCTGAAGTACTGATATAATGGTAGTCCAGCTATGGAACCTGAAGTACTGTTATTATGGTAGTCCAGCTATGGAACCTGAAATACTGATATAATGGCATTCCAGCTATGGAACCTAAATTACTGATTTAATGGTAGTCCAGCTATAGAACCTAAAGTACTGATTTAATGGTAGTCCAGCTAAGGAACATTAAGTACTGATAAAATGGTAGTGCCGCTATGGAACATGAAGTACTGATATAATGGTATTCCAGCTATGAAACCTGAAGTACTGATATAATGGTCCACCAGCTACGGAACCTGAAGTACTGATATAAGGGTAGTACAGCTATGGTTCCAGAAGTACTGATATAATGGTAGTTCAGCTACCGAATATGAAGTACTTATATAATCGTAGTCCAGCTATGGAATCTGAAGTACTGTTATAATGGTAGTCCAGCTATTGAACCTGAAGTACTGATATAATGGTAGTCCAGCTATGGAACTTGAAGTACTGATATAATGGTAGTCCAGGAATTTGAAGTACTGATATATTGGTGGCCCAGCTATGGAATCTGAAGTACTGATATAATTGTAGTCCAGCTATGGAATCTGAAGTACTGATATAATTGTAGTCCAGCTATGGAATCAGAAGTACTGATATAATTGTAGTCCAGCTATGGAATCTGAAGTACTGTTATAATGGTAGTCCAGCTATGGAACCTGAAGTACTGATATAATGGTCCACCAGCTACGGAACCTGAAGTACTGATATAAGGGTAGTCCAGCTCTGGAACCAGTAGTACTGATATAATGGTAGTCCAGCTCCCGAATATGAAGTACTGATTTTATGGTAGTCCAGCTATGGAACCTGAAGTACTGATATAATGGTAGTCCAGCTATGGAACCTGAAGTACTGATATAATGGTAGCCCAGCTATGGAATCTGAAGTACTGATATAATTGTAGTCCACCTACAGAAATAGAAGTACTGCTATAATGGTAGTCCAGCTAGGGACCTTGAAGTACTGTTATAATGGTAGTCCAGCTATGGAACCTGAAGTACTGTGTAACGGACTTCCTTCCATCCTCGTGTGGGTTGCGGAGACACCTGACACACGACGCATCATAGCAGCACTGATTTATTATTTCAATAAATCTATTTTCACTTGGCGTCACTTTTCAGTGTGCTCCGTCGGCTCTTCTGCTGCCGCTGCACGCCTTTCGGCATCCGGGGCTTGCGTCCGCTGCGGGGGTGCGTCATCGCTCTCGTGGTTTGGATTGTCGTGCTTCTGGTCTGCTGGCCAATGTTTCCTCCTCCGTGCTGCTCTCCTTTCTCGTTCCTCCCTCGCCCTTTTTGAACTCTAGCAGCAGATGGACAGACTGTGAGCAGGTGTGTAGTATACGCACGTGTCTTCGATTGCCGCTGCAGCGTCGCTCCGCGTGCGTCAGGCCTCGTCTTGCCGCCGCATGCCCCGCCTCCCGGCCTCCAGGTGGGCCCGCGCTGCTGCCTTCCGCCCGTTGTCGGCCCGTCGGCGGTGTCTCTCCACATACCTCCCCCATCAGTTCGAGGAGCGTGCTCCCCCCCTGTTTCCTTACTGGAGCGGGAAAAAAATTGCAGTGGCCCTCTGACTTCTTTGCCTTTCTTTTCTTTGTCTTTTGTGAGTCTTTCCTTGTCCTCTTCTTTCTTTTCTTGCATTTCTCCAAGAATGTCTTGAGCTTTTCTCCACTCTTCTTCATTCTCAATGACCTCCTCTTCTTTTCCATCGTCATCATTTTCCAGCAAGTCTTCAATTATTTCTTCTATTTCAATTTCTTGAGTTACTTCTCATTCAAGTTTTTCTTTGTCTTCTTCCTTTTCTTATTCGTCTTCATCACTTTCCAGCAATTCTTCAATTATTTCTTCTTTTTCAATTTCTTGAGTTACTTCTTCTCGTTCAAGTTTTTATTTGTCTTCTTCTTCCTTTTCTTGCATTTCTCCAAGACATTTACTCTCGATTTCTTCCTTTTCTTGTTCGTCTTCATCACTTTCCAGCAATTCTTCAATTATTTGTTCTATTTCAATTTCTTGAGTTACTTCTTCTCGTTTAAGTTTTTCTTTGTCTTTGTCCTCATCTTCCTTTTCTTGCATTTCTACAATAACTTTTTCCTCAATTCCTTGAGGTACCTCGACTTTGTCTTCATCTTCGAATTCTCCTTCATCTTCAATGTCTTCATCTTCTTCTTCCAGAATTTTTTCAATTATTTCTTCTTCTTTCTCAATTTCTTGAGTTTCAAATTCTTCGTCTTTAACTTCTTTATTTTTAACTTCCTTTTCATCTTCACTTACTTCATTTTTATCATCTTCATAATCTTGTAGAATTTCTTCAATTATTTCTTCTTCTTTCTCCTTTTCATCCTCATCATACTCTTCCTCCTCGTCATAATCTTCATTCTCTTCCAGAACTTCTTCAATTATTTATTTTTCTTCATCATTTTCTTGGACTTCACCTTCTTTACCTTTTTTTCCATCATCATCAACTTCTTTAACATCAATTTTATCATCAATTTTATCATCATCGTAAACTTCCCCATTAAAGTAAATTTCATCTCCAACGAAAATCTCTTCCTTATAACTTTCTTCATCTTCTTTTTTACCGTAATCTTGAACAAAAGTCTCTTCCATATACACTTCTTCCGGGCAGCACTCGTCCTCCTTCTTTTTGGCCGACAGCTCGCCTTCCAGGTAGATGGCCTCGACACCAGCTTTCCTGGCTTCTTCTTTTGTCGTTTCCAACGATGCCAGCATCATCTGGGTTTCCTGACGTTTCTTTTCGAGTAGCCTGGTGTAACTTTCCACGAGAGCCCAGATGACGCCGTCGTCCTCCGCTTCTTCAGGTCTTCCTCGGTTGGGCGCCACTGTAACGGACTTCCTACCGTCCTCGTGTGGGTTGCGGAGACACCTGACACACGACGTATCGTAGCAGCACTGATTTATTATTTCAATAAATCTATTTTCACTTGGCGTCAATTTTCAGTGTGCTCCGTCGGCTCTTCTGCTGCCGCTGCACGCGTTTCGGCGTCCGGGGCTTGCGTCCGCTGCGGGGGTGCGTCATCGCTCTCGTGGTTTGGATTGTCGTGCTTCTGGTCTGCTGGCCAATGTTTCCTCCTCCGTGCTGCTCTCCTTTCTCGTTCCTCCCTCGCCCTTTTTGAACTCTAGCAGCAGATAGACAGACTGTGAGCAAGTGTGTAGTATGCGCACGTGTCTTCGATTGCCGCTGCAGCGTCGCTCCGCGTGCGTCACGCCTCCTCTTGCCGCCGCATGCCCCGCCTCCCGGCCTCCAGGTGGGCCCGCGCTGCTGCTTTCCGCCCGTTGTCGGCCCGTCGGCGGTGTCTTTCCACATACTGATATAATGGTAGTCCAGCTATAGAACCTGAAGTACTGATATAATGGTAGCCCAGCTATGGAATCTGAAGTACTGATATAATTGTAGTCCAGCTACGGAATATGAAGTACTGATATAATGGTAGTCCAGTTATGGAATCTGAAGAACTGATATAATGGTAGTCCTTCTTTGGAATCCGAAGTACTGATATAATGGTAGTTCAGCGAGGGAACCTGAAGTACTGATATAATGGTAGTCCAGCTATGGAACCTGAAGAACTGATATAATGGTAGTCCAGCTATGGAACCTGAAGTACTGACTGATATAATGGTAGCCCAGCTATGGAATCTGAAGTACTGATATAATTGTAGTCCAGCTACGGAATATGAAGTACTGCTATAATGGTAGTCCAGCTATGGAATCTGAAGAACTGATATAATGGTAGTCCATCTTTGGAATCTGAATTACTGATATAATGGTAGTCCAGCTAGGGAACCTGAAGTACTGATATATTGGTAGTCCAGCTATAAAACTTGAATTTGTATTCCTGCAATCGAAAATTCAATTTTGTCAATTCAAAATGTGAAACCAGGAGCTAATAAATTGGAACTGGAATCTCTTGCCAATTTTTCAAGTGAGTCCCTACACGTTTCCTGCGTGCCTCCATTTTACAATGAGAGATTGCAATAGCGCTACTTGCAACAACTGCAAGGTTGCTATTTTGACAAAAGGAAGAAATACGAACAATTTCCCCAAAAAATTGACAGCATGCTATAGTTAACATGTTATGTATTTTTAAACTGCTGCCATCTCATCCCAGCAGCAGTAACGCTAGCACGTCATCTGAATAGCTGCCAACTAACACCGCTTGTTAGCGCCATTGTAAAATTGTCAAAGCTGCTGCTATTTGTTTCATTGAAGCGAATGCCTTCTCATTTCGATGCACATTCTGACTGAGATGTTTCTAGTCAAAGACTTGCACCCATTCTACACAGTAGATGCACCTGATTTTCGATAGGTGAATGTTCAAATGTTGTCTGAGGAAAGTTGCATGTTTTCCTGTAACCGGATTGTCAGTCATTAATTTGTATTTCACATTTATTGGGGAGACAACAAAATATGTTCCACCCTAAGTACAAACCCCCAAAGAGAGAGAGTTTAAGGACTGTAAATGTTCATGTAAATGTTACATTCTTGTGTCATTTTATTTTGTTAAAATATACAGGAGAATATGTGTCATATTTATTTAAGACCGAGAATGTAGGCTTTGTCAAGTCATGTTACCGCCAAACCAGGCATGAGCAAAGTGGGGCCCACGGGCCTAAGTTGGCCGGGCATATCAATTGTTTTTGGCCCCCAAAAAAGAGTGGATCCCAAATGTAATACAAATTAATACGGATATTTTTCAAGCTGCACAATCATTGATAGCAGGCCAACTATGCTCCACTGGAAAAAGTCTGTGGATTTTAATGTAAAAAGCTATTACCGCACAATCGTCAGTACAATTTTTGCACTAGCAGTAAAGCACTGTAAAAACAGGAAGTGTGCACTTTACGGTAGAAAAGCTGACAGAATTTAGCGTTACTGGTTGTAAATTCATAGAAATGCATTAGAAAAAACGGCCATAGATTCTACGATAAAAAAAAAAATGGCAGCTCCGCAGTCACAAGTATGTTAGCGTAAAAACAACAGTTTAGTAATTTGCAGTACTTTTGTGTAAAAAAAACTGTACATTTTATGGTAAAAATCTACTGACTGAGCTGCCAGTTTTTCGTTTGTATTTTACGTAAAAGTATTTACTTAAAATTCAATTTTAGACCCCTTGTAACTTTTTGACGCCCTTTAGGAAAAAAAGAGAATCATTTTGGCCATGAATCGCCCACGTTCTACAATAAAAACCTTACATAAAAATTACATACAAGATGCAGAACTGCATGTTACTTAACTGGGTGACAATGTTTACTACCTAATATTTACAGGTGGTGCTATGAGGCTAAATTGGCTAAAATGGCTGTTTGACCCGCGGACAATTGGCCATTAGAAGCAACACTTTTGGGCACCTCTTCTCTAAACCAAACAAACTTGATGCTGATCCAACTTTTTGTTCTAGAATCGATAAATTGACAAGCGAAATCGGAACTGTAAAAATCTCAAGTGCCATCCTTCCCTGTCATGGTAGAACAGAATCAGGTTTTTCCCAAACTGGAAGCATGGAGTCAAAAAAACCTAACCGTGTACACAAACTTGAGACGCAAGTCTCGAGTTAACGTGTGACAGGATGCCAGCTTTATGGTTCTCCTTACGTTGTATGCATGTCGTCTTTGGCATCGTTGGCCTTCAGTTCAAGGACTGCACAGCAGGCCTTGTGGCCCAGAGGGGCTTGAAAGTCCTGACCCTGACAGCCATGGACACAAAACTGCAGATCACACTAGACAGAATGCGGACCACGTTTGAAAGAACTCAAAAGTTGTTCAACTAACAGAAGCACAAGTTGAGAAGGCCAAAGTGGTGGCCCCAACGAGTCTGGTTCTATTACACAACCTTGTCCAGTTTGTTTACTGTCTTTAAAGAATGGCATTTATGATTGTATCTTTTTTTTTCAATATTATATCAAGCTATAAACCTACCAACAGGGAAATTACCACAAAATCCACATTCTATCATTTTCTGTTGGTGTCCAAATCTTTTACACTGAGGGCCACACATAAAACAATTAAAATATATGGTGGCCATTTTGATATATTTTATTTTCAAAACCAATAATAATTATATATATACATCTATATATATATATATATATATATATATATATATATATATATATATATATATATATATATACATATATATATATATATATATATATATATATATATATATATATATATATGTGTATATGTATATATATACATATATATATATATATATATATATATATATATATATATATATATATATATATATATATATATATATATATATATATATGTATGGTAAAATCCCTAAATTCCTTGCAATAGCTCATTGAGAAATGTTGTTCTAAAACTGTTCGACAATTTGCTTACAAAGTGGTGACCCTCACCCCATCCTTGTTTGTGAATGACTTAGCATTTCATGGAAGCTGCTTTTATACCCAATCATGGCACCCAACCGTTCCCAATTAGCCTGCACACCTGTGGGATGTTCCATGTAAGTGTTTAATGAGCATTCCTCAACTTTATCAGTATTTATTGCCACCTTTCCCAACTTCTTTGTCACGTGTTGCTGGCATCAAATTATAAAGTTAATGATTATTTGCAAAAAAATAAAAAAAAATGTTTATCAGTTTGAACATCAAATGTGTTGTCTTAGTAGCATATTCAACTGAATATGGGTTGAAAATTATTTGCAAATCATTGTATTTCGGTTATATTTACATCTAACACAATTTCCCAACTCATATTGAAACGGGGTTTGTATGTATATGTATTTATATGTGTATGTGTACATATATGTGTATATGTATATATATATGTGTATATATGTGTGTATATGTATGTATAAAAATGTGTATATGTATATATATATGTGTATATGTATGTATATATATATATATATATATATGTATATATATATATATATATATATATATATATATATATATATATATATATATATATATATATATATATATGTATATGTCTATATATGTGTATATGTATGTACATATATGTGTATGTGTATATATTAGGGTTAGGGTAATATTTATATTAGGGGTGTAACGGTACATGTATTTGTATTGAACCATTTCAGTACGGGGGTTTCTGTTCGGTTCGGAGGTGTACCGAACGAGTACAAATGCTAGCAGCGACCGGGCTAGGAAACATGTATAAGCCAGAGCTGGAAGACCCTCCTGCCTCGTTAAGATCTCCCGTTTGGGAACACTTTGGCTGCGCAATACAACAATGGAGGACGGAGGTTTGCCGAGATTGTTCAGCAGCTGCTTCTGACAACACGTCAAACATGTGTTGCACCTTTCCTGCTTCCAGCTCCCAATGTCTTGCACAAAACACTAGCCACTCCCGCACTCTACCGCTCCCTCACCTCGCTCGCCCACACACTCACTTCACATGCTGTCACGTATTAAAGGGCCACACACACACATACGGTACTCTCATAACACAGTGCTTCTCAACCTTTTTTCAGTATTGTACCCCCTGTGAACATTTTTTCAATTCAAGTACCCCCTAATCAGAGCAAAGCATTTTGGGTTGGAAAAGAGAGATAATGAAGTAAAATACAGCACTATGTCATCACGTTCTGATTTATTAAATTGTATAACAGTGCAAAATATTGCTCATTTGTAGTGGTCTTTCTTGGATTATTTGGAAAGAAAGATGTAAAAATAACTAAAAACTTGTTGAACAATAAAAAAGTGATTCAATTATAAATAAAGATTTATACACATCAAATTAAAGTGCCCTCTTTGGGGATTGTAATAGAGATCCATCTGGATTCATGAACTTAATTCTGAACATTTCTTCACAAAAAAAAAAAAAATCTTTAACATCAATATTTATGGAACATGTCCACAAAAAACGGTGGGCGGTGTTGATGAACGTGGACCCCGACTTAAACAAGTTGAAAAACTTATTGGGGTGTGAGCATTCAGTGGTCAATTATATGGAATGTGTACTGTACTGTGCAATCTACTATAAAGTCTCAATTAATCAATCAAAAAAAACACTTTATGTATAGAAAGGTTTTGTTAAGAAATCATTCTGAGCCTTATCTTATTTAGTTTTTATTCTATATATATTGAGCACATTACCCCTGGCAATGGACCCTGTGTGTATATGTATGTCATGCCATTGCTTACAAATTTGGTAAATAAATAACCAAAACATTTATATTTTGTTGTTTTCTTACTGTACCAAAAATGAACCGAACCGTGACCTCTAAACCGAGGGACGTACCAAACCGAATTTTTTTGTGTACTGTTACTCCCCTAATATATATATATATATATATATGTATATATATATATATATATATATATATATATATATATATATATATATATATATATATACATATGTATATATATGTATGTCTTGATTGGATTATCCAGAGTATAGTGCTCGATACCGTGGTAGAGTGCAGTATGTATGTGTTGGAAAAATCACGAGATTACTTCATCTCTACAGAACTGTTTCATGAGAGGTTCCCTCAATCATCAGGAAATTTCCTGATGTAGTACTTCCGTGCCACGCGAGGTGGATGCTGCACGTTTTGCAGGAAACGGTCTTCTTTGCAGTGTTTAGGGTGAATAATTCCCACACTTTTGACGACTTATGTCGTACACTTTTCTCCATTGCACTTACACTATCGCTCCTGTTTTCCTCCGCCATTTTTCGAATGTTTCCAGAGAAAGGATACGGCTTGAACACGTGAGCTGCACATGACACATCATTGGCTGGCTCACTGCCACCCTGGCGCTGTTTTGTACTTTTTTGTACCTGTTTTGATTATTGTTTCTCAGCTTTTTGTAAATGTTGCAGTTCATCAGGAAATCTCCTGATGATTGAGGGAACCCCTCATGAAACAGTTCTATAGAGATGAAGTAGTCTTGTGATTTTTTCCACACACATATATATATATATATATATATATATATATATATATATATATATATATATATATATATATATTAGGGCTGCAACAACTAACAACTAATCGATTAAATCGATTAAAATCGATTATATAAAATAGTTGGGGATTAATTTAGTCATCGATTCATTGGGTGTATGCAGTGCGCATGTGCTGAGGCTCTTTTTTTTTTTCTTCCTCCTTTCGTTCTTTCCTAAACCTTTATTTTGACCTGCATATATGTATATGTATGTGTGTTTATGTATGTATATATATGTATTAGGGGTGTGGGAATAAATCGATTCGAATACGAATCGAATAAAATACGTTGTGCGATTCAGAATCGATTTTCATTTTTAAAAAAATCGATTTTTGTTATTTTTTATTGTCACAGTGTCTCACACTTGCATCACATCTCATAAGCTTGACAACACACTGTGTCCAATATTTTCACAAAGATAAAATAAGTCATATTTTTGGTTTGTTTAATAGTTAAAACAAATTTACATTATTGCAATCAGTTGACAAAACATTGTCATTTACAATTATGAAAGCTTTTTAAAAAAAAAATCTACTTCTCTGCTTGCATGTCAGCAGACTAGGGTAGATCCTGCTGAAATCCTATGTATCGAATGAATACAGAATCGTTTTGAATTGGAAAAATGTCAGTTTTGAATCGTTTCGAAAAAAATCAATATATTATCGAATCGTGACCCCAAGAATCGTTATTGAATCGAATCGTGGGACACCCAAAGTTTCACAGCCCTAATAAGTATGTATATGTATATATGTACGTATATATGTATGTATATGTATATATGTATATATATACAGAATAAATACGTATACACATATATACACACATATATATGCATGAGTCTCACTCAAGCACCCCCTGACAGGTAAGCACCTGACAGGGGAGGAGCCAGGGCATGGAGGCAGAGTGAAACATGGAAGACAACACCCCAGCCTTGGTCGCATCATCGAGGGGCGGTACATTCCCCTCTACCTCCTTAATCAGCCTGAAGTGCCACCAGCTGTGCTGCCAGGTGGGGCTCACCTACAAACAGTTCTTAACTCTGCCTCATTCAGGTCTGGCTCTTCTCTGTGTCAAGGCAGGTGCATCAGGCGGTAAGTGAGACATCCACTATTTCACCACTAAGGACATTAATAGTGAAATGTTTTCTGATATTATGTTTTCTATTGTTTGATAGGCAATTATCTACGACAAGTAAAGAAGTGTGCTGTGTGCAGGATTGAGAGCCCCGGATGGGAGATATTTATGTTTGTTAATGGACACTTTAAGTTGATAATTCCATACCCTGCCCTTCCTACAAAGACTTGTGCAATAAATGCCCTTTTCGGCTTTTTGCAAACACCCTCCTGTGTCTTGGGGAGAATCCGGGTAACAGTATATATATATATATATATATATATATATATATATATATACTTTTTTTTTTTTTTAATTTAACCTGGAAAAAATCCCATTGAGACTAAACAGCTCTTTATCAAGGGAGTCCTG
Organism: Nerophis ophidion; assembly: GCF_033978795.1. Classification (NCBI taxonomy): domain Eukaryota; kingdom Metazoa; phylum Chordata; class Actinopteri; order Syngnathiformes; family Syngnathidae; genus Nerophis; species Nerophis ophidion. The sequence goes on along the minus strand of NC_084629.1, from coordinate 33,588,846 downwards.
GCCAAGAGGCAGCAAAGTTATACATAAAATGACAGTCACTTTACACATTAAAATGACAGGATGGACTTCAAACAAAACACTTACATATAGCTGAGGCTCCATTAAATGCTCTCAGTTCAGATTTTAAAATCATTTAAGAATAAAAATACAGTCAGCTTCCAGTCTCTTTGCAACATGGAGCTTCATAGACAAAAGCTTTTTCCCCCAGCTCAGTGCGAGCAACAACTAATCGTTAGATTTTAGAGCATAAGAGCCCGTACTTCTCTGTGAAATTAATGTACAAATGTAATTGGGCAAAAGTCCCAGAAGAGCTTTGTAAATAAAAGTGTACTAACGACAATGAAAAGGTCAGCCCACCCGAGAGTACAAGTTACAGTGGTGTGTCATGGCTCTACAGTTTGTGATGAACCTCAAAGAAGCATGGTAGACACATTCATATAAGAAATATCACCATTATCTAGCACAGACAAAAATGTGGCAGAGACAAGGCAATTTTTTACACTAAAAGAAAAACATCGGTTATTACGGATGAAAAACCCAAATTAAAGTTTTCGTTTATTTACCAGTTGATCAATAAAAGGTTTGAATTGAGAGTCATCAATTACAACACTAAGGAGTTTATATTCATGCGCCACTTCTGTCATCCCCTTCAAAAGTGGACACTACTGGAAGAGTTTGAGGCACCTCCTATGTTTGGAAAACAAGTTTGTCTTGTCAGCATTGAGAACCAATTTTAAGACAATAAGTGAATTCTGCACAGCAACAATAGCTTTCTGCAGGGAATTTACAGCCTGTTCAACAGATAATCTAGAGCAATATTTTATTGTATTGTCAGCATTAACATCCATTTTAGCATCAGAGAAATGTTGTTCAAGATCATTGATGTATCGGATAAATAAGAGCCCCAATACAGAACCCTGTAGCACCCTTTATGATCAGTGACAAATTATTTTTTGTCAAAACCCTGTTTTTTTATGACAGAAAACCCAAATATGCAATATCCCTCCTCCCAAAAAGTAATTTGGTGTCAATAATTCATAACACCGGTGATTTTAATTAATTGTTTTTATGAGCAATGTCAGTTTAAAAAAAAAATCCACAAAAATTCTTGGCGATCCAAAAGGTTCCCACATGAGTGTTAAAAATAAGTCATGCATTTTTTTCTCTTCTATCAAAATGTACATCTCTCGATCAACTTCAAATCAGTTCATCTACTATGTTTTTTGTTTTATTATTATTAGTTTTATTAGCCTTGTTTTTACATGGCAAAGACACAAAATATGCAATATTTTCCTAAAAAACTATTTTGAAGTGCAATATTTGATGTGAATAAGTTGGAGATATGAGCACCTCCAAGTCATAGTCCATGGTTCTCGCCCGGAAAAGGGTGGAATGCCATCTCTGGGTTAGGGAGGCGACCCTGTCCCAAGCGGAGCAGTTCAAGTACCTAGGAGTCTTGTTCACAAGTGAGGGAATAGTGGATCATGAGATTGACAGGCGGATCGGTGCGGTGTCTTCAGTAATGCGGACGTTGTATCGATCCGTTGTGGTAAAAAAGGAGCTGCACCGGAAGGCAAAGCTCTCAATTTACCGGTCGATCTACGTTCCCATCCTCACCTATGGTCATGAGCTTTGGGTCATGACCGAAAAGAGTTTCCTCCGCCGTGTGGCAGAGATAGGGTGAGAAGCTCTGCCATCCGGGAGGAACTCAAAGTAAAGCCGCTGCTCCTCCACATCGAGAGGAGCCAGATGAGGTGGTTCGGGCATCTGGTCAGGATGCCACCCGAACGCCTCCCTAGGGAGGTGTTTAGGGCATGTTCAACCGGTAGGAGGCCACGGGGAAGACCCAGGACACGTTGGGAAGACTATGTCTCCCGGCTGGACTGGGAACGCCTCGGGAATCCCCGGGAAGAGCTGGACGAAGTGGCTGGGGAGAGGGAAGTCTGGGTTTCCCTGCTTAGGCTGTTGCCCCCGCGACCCGACCTCGGATAAACGGAAGAAGATGGATGAATGGATGGATGGAAGTTGGAGGTATGAAGTGGTCAAAAATTCATGACAACATTGATTTGTTTTTTTGTTTTTTTTAAACAATGACAACTTTAAATAAACAGAAAAGCTTGCATGCCAACTTTGGGTTTTTAGAGTCAACATTGGATTTTTTTCTTCTTACATTTTACTTATTAGCTTTTTTATTTAACTTTTAGAATGTGCAGCAGGCGGTTTAAAACTGAGCTTCTGGCACTTTGAACACCGCTAGTTTAGAATATATTTTGGCTCATATCTGCTTGCATTCATAATGAAGTCCAGAGACATTTGCACTATCAGTCTGACACATTTGATTAGCTCACTCAAAGAAAACAAATCTAAACTTGGAACGTAAGCCATGTAAGGAAAACAGACGTTTTAGAAAAACATTCATTTGAAAGGGTGTTTTGAGGAAACAAAAGCACAGCATGCCTACACGAGAGGCTGAGCCAGTTTTGGCTTGGCAGAGAAAATATGTCTACATCTCCCACAGCACTTGTTCCGTGCATCTATTCTTTGCACATGTCAAGGGCCAAACCTCTCAAGGTGCGTTAGCATTTAGCGCAATGAAGAACTTTTCTCCTGGTGAATTGATTATGTGGGTTGAAGAGCGCCATCTCTTCAGCACGCCGCATGTAACGCCATCAGACTCGTTTTTTTTTTTTTGTTTTTTTTTTTGCCCACACAGTCCAAAAACTGAAGAGGGTGTGCACAAAAAAAGCATCCTCTGAGGGAAGAATGCGGACCCCTTCTTGGAGGAGAAGTTGGGCCTTCCGTCCATCTTTTTACCTGCGCTGGTTGCTCACAAAGGTAGCAGCAGACAGGCGGGTGGAAATCAATTCCATGGAGCCATAAGATGAAAGTAAGGAAGAAAAAGAGGACAAAAAGATAACTTAAGCAATATGAAAAGAGAAAGTAAAAATAACCGTTGGTTGTTGGCGGGTCTTGCAACTCTTTGCTGCTATGTGTGCTGAAAATGTACATAGGTGGAAAGTAGTCCTGACAGAAACAATTACATTTCAAGCTGAACAAAATATGAAGTTTGCTTGTTATTCCTGACAATTACCCACTGTCCATCCATCCATTTTCTTCCGCTTATCCGAGGTCGGGTCGCGGGGGCAGCAGCCTAAGCAGAGAAGCCCAGACTTCCCTCTCCCCAGCCACTTTGTCCAGCCCTTCCCGGGGGATCCCGAAGGCGTTCCCAGGCCAGCCGGGAGACATAGTCTTCCCAACGTGTCCTGGGTCTTCCCCGTGGCCTCCTACCGGTTGGACGTGCCCTAAACACCTCCCTAGGGAGGCGTTCGGGTGGCATCCTGACCAGATGCCCGAGCCACCTCATCTGGCTCCTCTCGATGTGGAGGAGCAGCGGCTTTACTTTGAGTTCCTCCCGGATGGCAGAGCTTCTCACCCTATCTCTAAGGGAGAGCCCCGCCACACGGCGGAGGAAACTCATTTCGGCCGCTTGTACCCGTGATCTTATCCTTTCGGTCATGACCCAAAGCTCATGACCATAGGTGAGGATGGGAACGTAGATCGACCGGTAAATTGAGAGCTTTGCCTTCCGGCTCAGCTCCTTCTTCACCACAACGGATCGGTACAACGTCCGCATTACTGAAGACGCCGCACCGATCCGCTTGTCGATCTCACAATCCATTCTTCCCCCACTGGTGAACAAGACTCCTAGGTACTTGAACTCCTCCACTTGGGGCAAGGTCTCCTCTCCAACCCGGAGATGCCACTCAACCCTTTTCTGGGCGAGAACCATGGACTCACACTTGGAGGTGATGATTCTCATTCCGGTCACTTCACACTCGGCTGCGAACAGATCCAGTTAGAGCTGAAGATCCCGGCCAGATGAAGCCATCAGGACCACATCATCTGCAAAAAGCAGAGACCTAATCCCGCGGCCACCAAACCGGAACCCTTCAATTACGCACTGTACATACTGTATGTCACTTTTGCAGACTAGAAAAACTCATGACTGCCATTGTTTGGATAGAATAAGTCAATCATTATAAAAGTGCATTTGAATCAAATCAAAAAGCAACGGTGGGACAAAACAATTTATATATTTTTCTGTATCTTTTTACCCATATAATAGACTAGACTATATACATACATACACATATACACATGTACATAAATATACATATATATAAACAAATATACATATATATGTATATATATATATATATATATATATATATATATATATATATATACACACATATATATATATACACACACACACACACACACGGGCATAACAGTGGAATAGGGGTTTGTGCATCTGCCTCACAATTCGAAGGTCCTGAGTAGTCCTGGGTTCAATCCTGGGCTCGGGATCTTTCTGTGTGGAGTTTGCATGTTCTCCCCGTGACTGTGTGGGTTCCCTCCGGGTACCCTGGCTTCCTCCCACTTCCAGAAACATGCACCTGGGAATAGGTTGATGGCAACACTAAATTGGCCCTAGGAGCTGAGATAGGCACCAGCGCCCCCCGCGACCCCAAAGGGAATAAGCGGTAGACAATGGATGGATATATATATATATATATATATATATATATATATATATATATAGGGCAGTCAAGTTAATATGTTTTTAAATGACATTAATCACACTTAGCCTGTAATTAATTATTTGCTTGCATAAATTCAATTTGCTTTAGAATAAATACCAGTATTTGGGTACAAATGCACTTTAGTAGTCAGAATGTCATACGGGAACGTAGGGCTCGGCGATATATCGATATACTCGATATATCGCGGGTTCGTCTCTGTGCGATATAGAAAATGACTATATCATGATATTCGAGTATGCGTTCTCACGCAGTTGCTTTTGGCTGCGGGCATTACACTAAAGGCATTTCTCACTCTTTGTTGTCCCTCCTTCTCAAAGAGACATAAAACAAGCGCACCTTTTTACATACATCACATACGTATACGCCCTCGCAGAGCAGAGAGGTGCGGCTTGGCTAATGTTTGCTGTAGTGCGAGTGGTAATACGAGAGAAAGAAGGTGTGAATCTGTTACCAAATGAAGAAGGAATTAATTCCCAAGAAAAACAGCAGGGGGTCCATCGTCTGGCGGTGGTTTGGCTTCAAACGGTAATATGTCGAACAGACAACCGTAATTTGTCAAGTGTAGGGCAAAAGCGTTGCTATAAAAAGCATTACTGCTAATATGTGGCATCATATGAAAAGTCACCCGCTAGAGAATGAAGTGTGTTTGAAACTCCGCATGTCAACATCTCAGTTCGGTGCCACACGAACAAAATGCTAAAGCAACCATTTCCACATCAACACCGTATGAAATAAAGAGTCAACAACAGAAGGAGATAAAACGTCCGCACGAACCTACCACATAGTGAACGACATACACTATTTGATTTCCTTTTATGCAGCTAATTTTTATTCGACAGTTTTTGAAATATCTTGTGTGACACACATCATGCACAAAAGTGCACTTTATATGTTTTAAACTATTATAGTGGCATTCTGTACAAAAAGTGCACTTTAATCTAGTGTTGTTTTGATATGTCATCTTAGTGACATCATGCACAAAAGTGCACTCAACTTGTTTTAACATGTCTCTGACAATCTTGCACTTTCTGTTTTGAAATAGAATAGAATAGAATGACATGAATGTTTGTGCCACTGCTTTATAATTGTTTATAAATACAGTTTTGGTCATTTTATTTAGTTGTGATTCCTCTTTCTGCATGAAAGTTTAAAATGAGCATATATTAATGCAGTATGAAGAAAAATGTTTTAATGTAGACACATAGAATCATCATACTGCTGTCCTTATATGCATCAAGTGTTCATTCAAGGCTAAGGCAAAATATCGAAAAATATATCTTGTATCGTGACATGGCCTAAAAATATCGTGATATTAAAAAAAGGCCATTCAGGTCACACTGACGGTGGCCGGATAAACAACTTTAACACTGTTACAAATATGCGCCGCACTGTGAACCCACACCAAACAAGAATGACAAACACATTTCGGGAGAACATCTTCACCGTAACACAACATAACCACAACAGAACAAATAGCCAGAACCCCTTGCAGGACTAACAATTCCGGGACGCTCCAATATACAACCCCCGCTACAACCAAACCCCACCCCACTCCCCCCACCTCACCTCAACCCCCCTCCCCCATCTCCCGAATTCGGAGGTTTCAAGGTGGGCAAGTATGCACTAGTACAGTGTTCCCCAACCTTTTTGTAGCTGCGGACCGGTCAACGCTTGATAATTTGTCTCATTTTTGTTTTGTTTTTTTAATTATTATTTTTTTTGTCATGAAAAAGGGAGTTGTTTTGGGTTGGTGCACTAATTGTAAGTGTACTAAATACTGTCAATTACGCGGCGTCAGAGAGTTGACAGTGGCGCGGCCTTCACGCACTTCATGGACAACAAAAAAGTTGTTTTCACTAGAATCTCTGTGTCGGTTTAGGATTTTCAGATAGTTTTTTATTTCAAGCCTTGAGTGGAACTTATATCTACGTACCTCTCTGTTTGCCAACTTTTCGATTTAGAAACAATGTGCGAATAATGTCTCTGTGTACAAACACTTCACTTTGGATAGTCTTACACTAATTGTTCAAAACTAGCCGTAAGTAGAACCTCAATCTACAAACCTTTACATCCATCAACTTTTCGATTTACAACTATGTGCGATCCATGTCTCTGTGTATAAACACTTCACTTCAGATAGTTGTTTCAGGACAAGTCTATAGTGGAACCTCAATCTACCAACCACTACATTTGTCAACGTTTTTATTTACAAACTATGTGCAAACCATGTCTCTGTTTACAAACACTTCACTTCCGATATTTTTCTACTCCAAGACTAGCCTTAAGTGGAACCTCGATCTACAAAGCATGTACATTTACAAACTGTGTGCCAACCGTGTCTTTGTTTACAAACACTTCACTTTGGATTTTTTTTACTCCTAGACTAGCCTTGAGTGCATCCTCAATATACAAACCTCCCTATTTGCCACAGTTTTTGATTTATAAACTATGTGGGAACCATATCTCTGTGTACAAACACTTCATTTTGGATCGCTCAAAACTAGCCTTAAGTGGAACCTCAATCTACAAACCTCTACATTTGCCAACTTTTCGATTTATAAACTATGTGCGATCCATGTCTCTGTGTACAAACACTTCACTTCAGATAGTTGTTTCAAGACAAGTCTATAGTGGAACTTCAATCTACGAACCACTACATTTGTCAACTTTTTCATTTACAAACTATGTGCAAACCATGTCTCTGTTTACAAACACTTCACTTCCGATATTTTTCTACTCCAAGACTAGCCTTAAGTGGAACCTCGATCTACAAAGCATGTACATTTACCAACTTTGTGCCAACCATGTCTCTGTTTACAAACACTTCACTTCCGATATTTTTCTACTCCAAGACTAGCCTTGAGTGGAACCTCAATATACAAACCTCCCTATTTGCCACATTTTTTGATTTACAAACTATGTGGAAACCACGTCTCTGTGTACAAACACTTCATTTCGGATAGTTTTACACCCATCGCTCAAAACTAGCCTTAAGTGGAACCTCGATCTACAAACCTGTACATTTGCCAACTTTTCGATTTACAAACTATGTGCAAATCATGTCTCTGTTTACAAACACTTCACCTCCGATATTTTTCTACTCCAAATCTAAGGTGTATCTTAGGTGTATCTTGTGGTTTTATGTTGATTTAATAAAAAAATAAATAATAAAAATCAATAAAAAAATATTTTGCGGCCCGGTACCAATCGGCCCAGTGGTTGGGGACCACTGCTCTAGTATACTCTGGACTAAAGCTGTATGCCTTCATTGTTTTTGTAGCTCTTGTTTTTAGGCATGTTTAAAAAAAAAAAATAATAATGCACTTTGTGAAAGTCAAAGTATAGTATTTCCCATAGTTGGAGTGTGTATCAGAATTATCTCAGGGAGAACATGTTCCTAATTTCAAGCTGCTGTTCTGAGGCATTTTCCAAAAAAGAATGCACTTTGTGACTTCAATAATAAGTATGGCAGAGCCATGTTGGCACTTTTTTTCTTAACTGGAGTTGAAGTTGTTCTCTCATTTTGGAAAACCTTGTTTTTAAATGATTGATTAAAACTTGTACTAGTGGATTGCACAGTACAGTACATATTCCGCACAATTGACCATTAAATTTGGGCATAATAATGTGTTAATTTCACGACTGTATATATCTGTATCGGTTGATATCGGAATCGGGAATTAAGAGTTGGACAATATCTGAATATCAAAGCCGTAGATTCAAATCATATCTGGAGTGGAAATGATTCCACAGTTTACCACAGTTTTTTTAAGCAATTTTCCTCTCATCGGAAAGAAAAAAAAAACCTTCAAATGCCCAGCAGTGGATTTGAGCTGGCAAGATATGATCAGATCACAGAGATGATTTCACCGTAAGAGATCTGCCTGATGCACTCAGGCTTGGTCGGCGGGGCGTGCAGACGGCGGAGTCGCGGTTGTCCCCTAACCAAGGCTGTCGCTGGCATTTACAACAAAGGGCACTTGCAAGAAGGAGACATGACAAGCTGGGCACCATCATTGTTCTTGTTCTGTGGACTCAACCTAACAGACGCTTTCCGAGCCACCTTTTAAAACGCAGGCGGCAAAAGTTCCGCACACCTCGCTACAAACCATTAGTGGCACAGTGCTGACGCCGTTCCTCGTCCTTCCACGCTGGAGGAGTGGGCTCCTCGCCGGAAACACGCAGACTCACTCAGGCGAGATAAAACAAAGACATGCTTGAGGGTAAATGAATGTTCCAGGCGAGCGTTTCTACGATGGGGGAAAAAAAACAGAACAAACTAAGTGCGCGGAGCTACAAGGCAAGTGAACGCATCAAAGCTTGATTACGTTTGAAAGCAGGCATACTTTCTCTCGACAAGTACTTAGTCCTCGCCCCTGGAGCCCAGAGCCTGGCAACCTTAAGCGAGCGAGAACTTGTGTTCGCGCTCATGGAACATGTGTGCTTCCACGGGGGTTGCAACATACTGAATGGATGGATGGATGATCACGAGACAATATTAATAATGGAGCACTCTGACTTTTAAGGAAGATCATGTTCGGTCTAATTCATAAACAGAGAAAGAAGGTTTAGTATTGTCTTTTTCATCTTGGTCCAGACCTCGATTCTGCTTTATGTCCCAGACAGATTTTACATTTGGTTTGTAGAGTTGAGTTCAAATCGGATACTATTCTTCCCAAACTCGATGTAAAACTAAAGAAAGCGAGACATTGTATTACCATATTTTTCAGACCATAGGGCGCACTGCCAATGAGTGGGTCTAGTCAGGTCTATTTTCATACAAAATGCGCACCTGATTACAGGGCGCATTAAAGGAGTCTTACTATTATATATATTTTTTCTAAATGGAAAACACTTCCTTGTGGTCTACATAACATGTAATGGTGGTTCTTTGGTCAAAATGGATTGAATTGATTAACGCGGACCCTGACTTAAACAAGTTGAAAAACGTATTCGAGTGTTACCATTTATCAATCAACCATCAATCAATGTTTACTTATATAGCCCTAAATCACTGGTGTCTCAAAGGGCTGCACAAACCACAACACAAACCACTACAACATCCTCGGTAGGCCCACATAAGGGCAAGGAAAACTCACACCCAGTGGGACGTCGGTGACAATGATGACTATGAGAACCTTGGAGAGGACGAAAGCAGTGGATCTCGAGCAGGTCTAACATGATACTGTGAAAGTTCAATCCATACTGGATCCAACACAGCCGCGAGAGTCCAGTCCAAAGCGGATCGAGCCCAGCAGCGAGAGTCCCATTCACAGCGGAGCCAGCAGAAAACCATCCCAAGTGGAGGCGGATCAGCAGCGCAGGGATGTCCCAAGCCCAAGCCGACACACAGGCAAGCGGTCCATTCTGGGTCCAGACTCTGGACGGGTGGTCCATCCTGGGTCCCGACTCTGGACAGCCAGTACGTCATCCATGGCCACCGAATCGGACCGGACCCCCACCACAAGGGAGAGTGGGACATAGGAGAAAAAGAAAAGAAACGGCAGATCAACCGGTCTAAAAAGGGAGTCTATTTAAAGGCTAGAGTATACAAATTAGTTTTAAGGTGAGACTTAATTGCTTCTACTGAGGTGGCATCTCGAACTGTTACCAGGAGGGCATTCCAGGGTACTGAAGCCCGAAATGAAAACGCTCTATAGCCCGCATACTTTTTCTGGGCTTTGGGAATCACTAATAAGCCGGAGTCCTTTGAACGCAGATTTCTTGCCGGGACATATGGTACAATACAATCGGCAAGATTTAGTGGTCAATTGTACAAAATATGTACTGTACTGTGCAATCTACTAATAAAAGTTTCAATCAATCGATGTTGCATGGATTATGTTTTACAGACCATTTTCCAAGCCGCTTTTTGACAGTCGCTTCAGGATGCGCCGTTTTGTGGGCGGTCTTATTTAAGTGGTTTACTTTCGACAGCGTCTTCTACCTGTCCTCTTTATTGTAGTGGTGTAGCGTGCAAGGACGGGAGTGGAAGAAATGTCAAATGATGGAGCCAACTGTTTTGATGACATACAGACTTTACTTAAATCAATAACGGAACAGCATCTGCTCATCCTGCCGGAAATGGGTACCGTGAAAAAAAGTCAGACCAGAACTCTCTAATAACTAAAGTTCCTTGGGTGAATAATGTAAACTCACTACACCGGTATGTTTTAACATTTTCATGGCGAGTTTACTGACAAATATAAGTAAGAACTTTACACTACTTTATATTACAAATGACAACAGGGGAGTATGAATGCCCCATAATAAGAAGACAGAAGAAAAAAAAGAAGCTTACCAACTACGGTGTCGGCGGACGCACGCAAATTTTCAGGATTTATGCAGATCCCAAATACAGATCAGCAGATACCAGAAAGTAAGAAAAGTTGCTTTTCCATAATATTGCGAAACAAAACGCCTGAAAATACGCATATGGTAATATGAAAATATGTATATGGTAATATGAAATTACCATATACACACACAATAAAAACACTCATAAGTTAAAGCAAAGTACAATCTATCAAGTGGTGTGGCTTTATAGCTTACCAAAGTCGTACTAAAACATGTTGATAGATTTTTGAGCACCGTGTGTAATGTTTTATATTTTAATGGAACATACAACATTTTGGTGTTGTTTACTTTATTCATATTGCAATGTACACGTATGCCTTATGTGTGACTGCCATCATATTGCAGTAAACACGTATCTCTTATGCGTGACTGCCATCTACTGTTCACACTTATCATTTCACCATGTACCAAATAAAAGAGCTTAGAGGTCGGTAAGTACAACTAAAATTATTCCTAACATTAGGCGCACAGGGTTATAAGGCGCACTGTCGAGTTTTGAGAAACTTGAAGGATTTTAGCTGCGCCTTATAGTCCAAAAATTACGTTACTTGTGATTTTGCTGTCGTCACAACACGTATTCATGACTCTTTGAAGGGAGCCGGATCGCAAGGAGCCATTCCTTTCAAAGAGCAGTTCAAGAGATTGTCTCCTTATTACATTTTTGGGAGTTTTTTATAACAAACAATAGGATCATCTTTAAGATAAAATGTGGATCAGAGTAATTTACATTTACTCAAATATCACCATATTGTTAGGAATTATTTTAAACATTGGCTATAATTTATTTTTTGGGTTGTTTTCATCGTAAACATTCCATATTTCGTAATGACATCACAAGTTGTTTTCTCTCGCTGAAAAAACACTGCAGCATAAAATAATTTTTACTAAGACGGACTATAGAGCGCACCAGTACATAAACCGCACCCATATTTTCCATAAATTAGTCGCACCGGACTATAAGCCGCAGATAAATACGTTGTGAAATGACTTATTTACTCAGAAATATTTTGAAAATGTTAATTTACATGCCTTAATTGTTTCCAAACGGTGTATTAGTAACACGGCAGTAAAATGGTTGATCAAACAAAACAGAAGTCATCGTCATGGACCAATCCGCAAAACAAATTCAATAACTCCACGGTGAAGTTTTGGTGAATTTACTGAGGAACTTGCAAAATTGAAACAATACAAAAAGAATGCCATTGTAAGTTAATAATGCTAACACAGACGCTCGTAAATGTGTTAGCATATTATCTAAAGTTAATGACACTAGCTTGATTATATTACGATAGCATGTACATAGATGCATGAAAACACTCTTACAGATATCACATGGGACGGTTTTGTAAGTAAGAATTGTTTTAGTTATATTGTAAAATTTACAAATCTCGCTTGGATTAATGAATGAAGAATCCATTGGAGTAGAAAACCCTATGGACTGCTAAAAGACTGAATTGAAAAATCCCTACGGATAGGTGGAAGGAAATTCGTCCAAAACATGCCTTCATAGCAAACAGAAATACACCTTTTCTAGGAATTATTTCTTTTTTTTTTCATTAATGACGTTGGCAAAGAAAAGTCCATAAATAAGCCGCACCGTCTTATTAATCGTAGTGTTTAAAATGTAGGTAAAAAGTAGCGGCTTACAGTCTGGAATTCACAATACATAGAATTTACACAAATAATTACGATTAAACTGCATTAATGGATTTTTTTTAAAAGCATCCATTAAATGGTAAAAAAAAATCAGGAGTTGATAAAAACCTGTATGTAATTTTTAATTTAAAAAATTTCATCCAAATGCTGCTCAGTTACCTTTAAGAATACCTTTGAGAAGGTGGGGCAGGGTTTTATTTGCCATCTGGGAACATCTCTACAATGGACAGCCTGCAGACAGACTAGGGTTATAAATGTGACTGTGGAGCCACATTTATGCAACATTGACACTAAAACAAACCAAGGCTATCCAAAGTGCGGCCCCGGGGCCATATGCAGCCCCTTGCACAATCTAAAAATACCATCAAAAAAAGAAAACAAGTTTAATAAAAGAGCAACAGGTGTAATGTAACAAGAAACATGTTTCAATGTTTACTAAGCTGCCATGCACGCTGTTTTTTTTTTTTTAAGGCGGTCATTGCTCAAAAAATTATAATTAATTATAATATCCATGTTATAAATTACTGACCTAAATAAGGCTCCAATTACTTCACAACAAATATTCCACTTTAAAATCATTTTGGGGGAAGAAAAAGCATATTTTGTGTGTTTGCCATGTAAAAAGGTTTTTAAAATTCTTAAAAATAAAACTGATCTTGAGTTGATCGAGATACTTAAGCGTTAAAAAGTAAATAAAGATAAATGCATGGATTATTTTTACCACTTTTATGAGTGGGGCCTTTTTGGAACCCCAAGAATTTTAGTGTTTCTTCAAAAACCGTCATTGCTCCAAAAAATAATAATGAATTAAAATCGATCTAATACATTATAAACCTACTAAAGGCTCCAATTACTTCACTTCAAAACTTTTGGGAAATATATAACAATGTTATTTTTGTTTTTTGCCATATAAAACAGGGTTCTGACCAAAAGGACAATACAAAATAAATATATATACCTAACACTAGATATTTAAGCATTGAAAAAAATAATAATACATGATTTATTTTAAAAACTGTTTTGTCTGAGACCCTTCCAGGTCTTTGAGACTAAATTTGAGGGGAGCCTTAAAGGTTTAAATAAAATCCATACACTATATTGGTTTTGAAAATGAAAAATATCAGAATGCCCCCCACATGTTTGGATATCCCAGTGTGCGGCCCTCAGAGGAATGAGTTACGACACCCCTGACTGAGACCAGAAGTAAGTGTTCCACATATATACCAAAGTCATCATAGGTCTCCATCTCCATCTTCTTCTGCTTATCCGAGGTCAGGTCGCGGGGGCAACAGCTTAAGCAGGGAAACCCAGACTTCCCTCTCCCCAGCCACTTCGTCTAGCTCTTCCCGAGGCGTTCCCAGGCCAGCCGGGAGACATAGTCTTCCCAACGTGTCCTGGGTCTTCCCCGTGGCCTCCTACCGGTTGGACGTGCCCTAAACACCTCCCTAGGGAGGCGTTCGGGTGGCATCCTGACCAGATGCCCGAGCCACCTCATCTGGCTCCTCTTGATGTGGAGGAGCAGCGGCTTTACTTTGAGTCCCTCCCGGATGGCAGAGCTTCTCACCCTATCTCTAAGGGAGAGCCCCGCCACACGGCGGAGGAAACTCATTTCGGCCGCTTGTACCCGTGATCTTATCCTTTCGGTCATGACCCAAAGCTCATGACCATAGGTGAGGATGGGAGCGTAGATCGACCGGTAAATTGAGAGCTTTGCCTTCCGGCTCAGCTCCTTCTTCACCACAACAGATCGATACAACGTCCGCATTACTGAAGACGCCGCACCGATCCGCCTGTCGATCTCACGATCCACTCTTCCCTCACTAGTGAACAAGACTCCTAGGTCCTTGAACTCCTCCACTTGGGGCAGGGCCCCAACCCGGAGATGGTATTCCACCCTTTTCCGGGCATCATAGGTCTCCTTCCATTAATATCTCCTGGGGCATTTGTTAAGAAATCATGAAGATTTGGCCTAATAACTTTTGATGTAAAACAATCGACATGGTCACCCATTGTTCCTGAGATATGTACATCTCTTGTGATTAGTAATGTTCACCTCGGACCGTCTGCAGGAACTATTCAACTCCTTTTTTGAAGTGTCCTTTGGTGCCGCTGCATGATCACTTTGACCCAACGTGGTCATTCCACGGCCAGACCTTGTGAGAGCCCAAACTGCGTGCATGCTAAGTGGACATCAACAGCGAGGAGGAAGGACAGGAAGTGGCATGGAAGAGGGCAACACAGCCTTGGAGTTGCAAAGGGTGTCGCGGGTAAGATGGTGGGAGGGGGCCCAGGGCATCTGTCTCATGCTTAATTTGCCATCTGTGAGGAATTCTACTGCCAGGCTGCCTAATCAGGCAATCCATCACATCCCAACAGAAATACTGTCAATTACGCGGCGTCAGAGAGTTGACAGCGGCGCGGCCTTCACGCACTTCATGGACAACAAAAAAGTTGTTTTCACTAGAATCGAGGATTTTCGGATAGTTTTTTATTTCAAGCCTTGAGTGGAACTTTTATCTACGTACCTCTCTGTTTGCCAACTTTCCGATTTACAAACAATGTGCGAATAATGTCTCTGTGTACAAACACTTCACTTTGGATAGTCCTACGCTAATTGCTCAAAACTAACCGTAAGTGGAACCTCAATCTACAAACCTTTATATTTGCCAACTTTTCGATTTTCAACTATGTGCGATCCATGTCTCTGTTTACAAACACTTCACTTTGGATTTTTTTTACTCCTAGACTAGCCTTGAATGGAACCTCGATATACAACCTCCCTATTTGCCACATTTTTTGATTTACAAACTATGTGGGAACAATGTCTCTGTGTACAAGCACTTAATTTCGGATCGCTCAAAACTAGCCTTAAGTCTCACATTTGCCAACTTTTCGATTTACAACTATGTGCGATCCATGTCTCTGTGTACAAACACTTCACTTCAGATAGTTGTTTCAAGACAAATCTATAGTGAAACCTCAATCCACGAACCACTACATTTGCCAACTTTTTGATATACAAACTATGTGCAAACCATGTCTCTGTTTACAAACACTTCACTTCCGACATTTTTCTACTCCAAGACTAGCCTTAAGTGGAACCTCGATCTACAAAACATGTACATTAACAAACTTTGTGCCAACTGTGTCTTTGTTTACAAACACTTCACTTTGGATTTTTTTTACTCCTAGACTGGCCTTGAATGGAACCTCGATATACAAACCTCCCTATTTGCCACGTTTTTTGATTTACAAACTATGTGGGAACCATATCTCTGTGTACAAACACTTCATTTTGGATCGCTCAAAACTAGCCCTAAGTGGAACCTCGATCTACAAACCTCTACATTTGCCAACTTTTCGATTTATAAACTATGTGCGATCCGTGTCTCTGTGTACAAACACTTCACTTCGGATAGTTGTTTACTCCAGGACAAGTCTACAGTGGAACCTTGATCTACGAACCTCTACATTTGCCAACTTTTTGATTTACAAACTATGTGCAAACCATGTCTCTGTTTACAAACACTTCACTTCCGATATTTTTCTACTCCAAGACTAGCCTTAAGTGGGGGTTAATGGTGTGGACGGGGGGGGAGATCTTTTTTTTTTTTCCCCTTTGACATGAAAAAGGGACGTTTTTGTCATGAAAAAGGGAGGTTTTTGTGGTTGGTGCACTAATTGTAAGTGTATATTGTGTTTTTTATGTTGATTTGACAAAAAAATTTGAAAAATAAAAACATTTTTTATTTTGTTATTTTTTTTAAATAAAAATGAATAAAAAATTGTTCTGCGGCCCGGTACCAATCAGGCCGCGGCCCGGTGGTTGGGGACCACTGCTCTACATAAAACAAGAAAGGGAAATAATTCCACTTTCAAAGCTTCAACAATTAGTTTCCTCAGTTCCCAAACGTTTATTGAGTGTTGTTAAAAGAAAAGGTGATGCAACACAGTGAGTGATGAACATGCCCTTTCCCAACTACTTTGGCACATGTTGCAGCCATGAAATTTTAAGTGAATTATTATTTGCAAAAAAAAAAAAAAAAGTTTATGAGTTTGAACATCACATATCTTGTCTTTGTAGTGCATTCAATTGAAGATGGGTTGAAAAGGATTTGCAAAGCATTGTATTCCGTTTATATTTACATCTAACACAATTTCCCAACTCATATGGAAATGGGGTTTGTATACAAAGCTACAGTAAAATATGCACTTTAGTTGAGGCTGCAACTTGTTGCTCGTATTTACAATGTTTGTTATGTAAAAAAAAAAAAAAAAAAAAAATAAGTTTGTACATCAAGGTTCCACTGAAAATACATTTCAAACGTGTGAATAAAACAAACAAACAAACAAAAAAAAACGTGTTGGAGAAGTACAAAAGTATTATACAATTAATATCACACAACCCAGTCTCGGCCAGTCGTGGCCAACATAATGCCATTAGTGGCATTTTAATATTAATATTTAGCATTATTACATGTTGGTAAGTGCATCGACATTTAATGAGTTCCCGATTTGCTCACCCACTTAAACTGGTACTACCAACGTCATACCAATTGGATTTGTCTTTGTACTTGGAACATGAGAAAGATGGTTCGTGTAAATGTGAGACAGGAACATCGGTTCCAGTGCCAGTAGCAGTCTGTTCTGTCACCACCACGACTTTACCTCATAGGAATCATTCTAATACTCCAAGGACGCTGTTAGGACATTTCCTGGGGCTAAAATGTAAAGGCATCTTGCTAAACTGAGAAAGTCAAGTATCTAGGGAAAAAAGCAAGACCAGTTCCAGCTCAGTACTGAGCCATCAATCATTGCTTCTGTCCATCCCACCCTGAAACTGTATTCAGAATGACTAAAACTGCCACACAATCTAATTTTGCTGTTCAATAGACTCACAAAATATTGCAGACGAACAATATCATCAGCCTTGTTTTCAAATGATTTCACAGTAAATTTAAAAATACAAGTCGCTACTTTTTTTTACTATGCTTATAAAAACAGTGTGGCGATTTTATGGATTTTTCTTCGCTGACGGCCATATTGCCAATTGTTTTAAAAAAACAACAAGTACACACTGACTAGGTTTGTTGTTTGTGATTTTGGACACATTTGCTCACTGCCAGTGCTGCAATGCATTGGCTTTCTGTTTAGACTGAGATTTCAACGGGGAGTACAGGTGCAGTCTGTCTTCTAGCTGTCCATGGCGTTTTTACTCGTATGGATTCTTCATTCATCGCTCCAAGCCACATTTGTAAGTTTTACAATATAATAAACAGTTTTTACTTTTTACTTACTTACTTTGGCCGTCCCATGTGTGATGTTTGTAGGAGTGTTTTCATGCATATTTGTACAGGCTATTGTGATGTAATTAGGCTGTTATCGTTAAAAAAAAAAAAATGTCGCTACTGGTCCCACCTTTCTTATAAAATAATGTTAAAAATAACTTAAAGCCTTGTGCAGCTGTATATATATATATATATATATATATATATATATATATATATATATATATATATATATATATATATATATATATATATATATATGTATACAAACCCCAGTTAAGTTTGCATGTTGTGTAAATTGTATATATAAACAGAATGCAATGATTTGCAAATCATTTTCAACCTTTATTCAATTGAATAGACTGCAAAGACAAAATATTTACTGTTCCAACTGGAAAACTTTATTTACTTTTTGCAAATATTAGTTCATTTGGAATTTGATGCCTGCAACATGTTTCAAAAAATGTGGCACAAGTGGGAAAAAAGACTCATAAAATTGATAATGGTCATCAAACACTTATTTGGAACAACCCACAGGTGAACAGGCTAATTGGGAACAGTTGGGTGCCTTGATTGGGTATAAAAGCATCCATCCATCTTCAACCGCTTATCCGAGGTCGGGTCGCAGGGGCAACAGCCTAAGCAGGGAAACCCAGACTTCCCTCTCCCCAGCCACTTCGTCTAGCTCTTCCCGGGGGATCCCGAGGCGTTCCCAGGCCAGCCGGGAGACATAGTCTTCCCAACGTGTCCTGGGTCTTCCCCGTGGCCTCCTACCGGTTGGACGTCCCCTAAACACCTCCCTAGGGAGGCGTTCGGGTAGCATCCTGACCAGATGCCCGAACCACCTCATCTGGCTCCTCTCGATGTGAAGGAGCAGCGGCTTTACTTTGAGTCCCTCCCGGACGGCAGGGATTCTCACCCTATCCCTAAGGGAGAACCCCGCCACACGGCGGAGGAAACTAATTTCGGCCGCTTCGACTCGTGATCTTATCCTTTCGGTCATGACCCAAAGCTCATGACCATAGGTGAGGATGGGAACGTAGATCGACCGGTAAATTGAGAGCTTTGCCTTCCGGCTCAGCTCCTTCGTCACCACAACGGATCGATACAGCGTCCGCAATACTGAAGACACCGCACCGATCCGCCTGTCGATCTCACGATCCACTCTTCCCTCACTCGTGAACAAGACTCCTAGGTACTTGAACTCCTCCACTTGCGGCAGGGTCTCCTCCCCAACCCGGAGATGGCATTCCACCCTTTTCCGGGCGAGAACCATGGACTCGGACTTGGAGGTGCTGATTCTCATTCCGGTCGCTTCACACTCGGCTGCGAACCGATCCAGTGAGAGCTGAAGATCCCGGTCAGATGAAGCCATCAGGACCACATCATCTGCAAAAAGCAGAGACCTAATCCCGCGGCCACCAAACCGGAACCCCTCAACGCCTTGACTGCGCCTAGAAATTTTGTCCATAAAAGTTATCAACAGAATCGGTGACAAAGGACAGCCTTGGCGCAGTCCAACCCTCACTGGAAATGTGTTCGACTTACTGCCGGCAATGCGGACCAAGCTCTGACACTGATCGTACAGGGAGCGGACCTCCACAATAAGACAGTCCGATACCCCATACTCTCTGAACACTCCCCACAGGACTTCCCGAGGGACACGGTCGAATGCCTTCTCCAAGTCCACAAAGCACATGTAGACTGGTTGGGCAAACTCCCATGCACCGACAAGAACCCTGCCGAGAGTATAGAGCTGGTCCACAGTTCCACGACCAGGGTATAAGAGCAGTTTCCATTCACAAACAAGGATGGGGCGAGGGTCACCACTTTGTGAACAAAGGTGACTTTGCTGGGCCCAAACTCATCTAAAATGGACTGATGCAAAAAGGCAAAATGTTCTGTGGTCTGTCGAGTCCACATTTCATATTGGTTTGGAAACTATGGACGTCGTGTCCTCCAGGACAATGAAGTAAAGAACCATCCGGACTGTTATGTGATGGTATGGGGGTGTATTAGTGTCCAAGGCATAGGTAACTTACACATCTGTAAAGGCACCATTAATGCTGAAAGGTACATACAGGTTTTGAAGAAACATATGTCGCCATCCAAGCAATGTTATCATGGACGCCCCTTCTTATTTCTGCATGTGTTACAACAGCGTGACTTCATTGTAAAAGAGTGCGGGTACTAGACTGGCCTGCCTGTATTCCAAACCTGTTTCCCATTGAAAATGTGTGGCGAATTATGAAGCCTAAAATACCTCAACGGAGGCCCCGGACTGTTGAACAACTTTAGCTGTACATCAAGCAAGAATGGGAAATAATTCCACCTGAAAAGCTTCAAAACGTGGTCTCCTCAGTTCCCGAACGTTTACTGAGTGTTTTTACAAGGAAAGGCCATGTACACAGTGGTAAAAATGCCCCTGTGACAACTTTTTTGCAATGTGTTGCTGCCATAAATTTTAGGTTAATGATTATTTGCCAAAGAAAATTAAGTTTCTCAGTTCGAACATTGAATATCTTGTCTTTGCAGTCTGTTCAATTTAACATAAATTGAAAAGGATTTGCAAATAATTTTAATCTGTTTTCATTTACGAATTACACAACATGCCAACTTCACCAGTTTTGAGTTTTGTATAATATATGATATGATATATAATATTTATGATTAAATAATGTTCACTGTAAATGAATATCGGCTCTAAATATCGCTTATCGGCCTCTTGACTGCTAATAATCGGTATTGTCCCTAAAAAAAACCCCAGACCTTTACCGTGTTTGCACGACATTGGGTGAAACATGAAAAAAAATATATACATATAGGAAGAAGGATTTCTGAAAATCAGAATTCCTTTCTTAGAATGCAGCTTTGTGCATATGGAAATTCAATATGGCTGCAATAACATATCAGCACGGTGATGCGTCAGGGAAAGATTTATTAAGTCAATTAAATACCTCTGCAGGCGAACGACAACGCTGCCAAGACGAGCTGCTCATAGTGATTTACTGTACATGTAGTCGTTCTGTCCCCAAAACTGAACAGTTTATGGCCTCGGACAGAGCCAAATATCGGTGGCCACCATTACTATTATTATTAGTATAATAAGAGCAGCTTATGTGCCATCTAAGCAGAAACAATAAAGCACTTGGTTAGCTTCAGCTGACATTGTCCGGTGTCTGTCTCCCTTTAATGAACGTACTTCCACTTCATCAGCGTTCTAACTGCCCTATAACCGTCTCTGGCACTCAGGCCGTAAACAAGTTCATTGGCCTGCCAGCACTTGTGCCTCCTCCAAACTGCCCTTTGCTATTAAGATGCACACACACAAACACTCACTTTTCTGCTGGGACCCACCAAATGGGGACCAGAACACACATTATCCAGGTGAACATAGATTTCGCATTGAGACACATTTGACTAACTGCACTAGAGCAAGCCCGGTCACAGGCAATTACAGAGCCTGCTAGCCTGGGTATGGAGTCAGTTAAATTAGAACCAGCCAGCACCAGGCTGGATAATCCCTGTACACATAGACATTTTCTTAGAATAATACACAACTCACATAATGTTTTTTCTGCTGTGACTATGACTATGTCAAAGTTAGACATGCGTTCTACTGAGGTGGCAAATTATGATGCGTTCAGTTTATCGCAGCACCAAGTAGACAATCTGAAAATTCCCGTCATATCAATTCCTAGATATGGTCGCAATTATTTTAAGTGCACTGCGCATAATAAACGCAACATTATTAATATTGCTACTACGGATAATTGTATCAAAAACTCCTTGAAACAGCCCACTACCTATAATATGGGCTTTCTAAACATCAAAACATTGTCTCCCTAAACGTTATTAGTTAATGAGGTCATTAGAGACAACAATCTTATCGTCATAGGTCTTAGCGAATCCTGGCTTAAACCAGACGACTTTTTTGCGATAGATGAGGCATCTCTTTCTAAGTATACGAATGTGCATATTGCCCGTCCCCTTAAAAGGGGAAGGGGGGTCGCACTAATATACAACGAAAACTTTAACTTTAGTCCTAACTTAAATAATAAATATAAATCGTTTGAGGTGCTTTCTATGAGGTCTGCCAAACCGCTGCCTCTGTGCCTGGCTGTTATTTAATCAATCAATCAATCAATCAATGTTTACTTATATAGCCCTAAATCACTAGTGTCTCAAAGGGCTGCACAAACCACAACACAAACCACTACGACATCCTCGGTAGGCCCACATAAGGGCAAGGAAAACTCACACCCAATGGGACGTCGGTGACAATGATGACTATGAGAACCTTGGAGAGGACGAAAGCAATGGATGTCGAGCGGGTCTAACATGATACCGTGAAAGTTCAATCCATAATGGATCCAACACAGTCGCGAAAGTCCAGTCCAAAGCGGATCCAACACGGAAGCGAGAGACCCGTTCACAGCGGAGTCGGCAGGAAAACATCCCAAGTGGAGGTGGATCAGCAGCGCAGAGATGTCCCCAGCCGATACACAGGCAAGCAGTACATGGCCACTGGATCGGACCGGATCCCCTCCACAAGGGAGAGTGGGACATAGGAGAAAAAGAAAAGAAACGGCAGATCAACTGGTCTAAAAAGGGAGTCTATTTAAAGGCTAGAGTATACAAATGAGTTTTAAGGTGAGACTTAAATGCTTCTACTGAGGTGGCATCTCGAACTGTTATCGGGAGGGCATTCCAGAGTACTGGAGCCCGAAATGAAAACGCTCTATAGCCCGCAGACTTTTTTTGGGCTTTGGGAATCACTAACAAGCCGGAGTCCTTTGAACGCAGATTTCTTGCCGGGACATATGGTACAATACAATCGGCAAGATAGGATGGAGCTAGACCGTGTAGCATTTTATACGTAAGTAGTAAAACCTTAATGTCACATCTTAAGTGCACAGGAAGCCAGTGCAGGTGAGCCAGTACAGGCGTAATGTGATCAAACTTTCTTGTTCTTGTCAAAAGTCTATTAGCCGCATTTTGTACCAACTGTAATCTTTTAATGCTAGACATGAGGAGACCCGAAAATAATATGTTACAGTAATCGAGACGAGATGTAACAAACGCATGGATAATGATCTCGGCGTCTTTAGTGGACAGAATGGAGCGAATTTTAGCGATATTACGGAGGTGAAAGAAGGCCGTTTTAGTAACGCTTTCAATGTGTAACTCAAAGGAGAGAGTTGGGTCGAAGATAATACCCAGATTCTTTACCGTGTCGCCTTGTTTAATTGTTTGGTTGTCAAATGTTAGAGTTGTATTATTAAATACAACTTAAAATTTACCACCCCCCAGGGCCCTATTCGGACTTTATCAGTGAATTCTCAGAGTTTGTTGCTAATCTAGTGACGCACGCCGATAATATAATTATAATGGGGAAACAAACACTCACTTTTCTGCGGGGACTCACCAAATGGGGACCAGAACACACATTATCCAGGTGAACATGTTGATTTGAAAATGTTGGCGTTCTGATGGAACGCTGCTCACTCACCGTTAGAAAATATCAATATTGTGGTTGTTTTAATCTAAAGTATTCACACACAGATTCCCAGAGCGAATTTAAAAACCAACCTGATAGGCAACGATGACTTGGAGTCTGTGTTCCATTTACTTGGTGGATTAAGAGTAAACAAAGACGTTATTGCTACCGATGTAGAATGTATATGTATATTACCATAAAAAAACATCCAACAATAGAGTGTGTATGATATATAATATGTAGTATAATATTATGTAGTAAAAATCCATCCGTTTATGACTCATTTAGTGCAAAACGTCACTTCCTGTCAATGAGAAAGGACGCAAAGAAAAAGGCTCCGCTTCTGCTACCGGAGTTTTTGTTAAGTCTGAAGATTTTGACCGCTGATTTGCGATCACAGCCACAGGAGAGTCACCTGGCATCTTCGACCTGATTTTGGTCAGTTGAGAGGCACTGATACGCTGAAATAAGGTGAGTTAGAAAAGCCGTTAGCCTCAAGCCAACGGTGCCTTACCGCAATTCAAAGCGGTTGCCCTGCAACCAAAAGCAGCGGCAGTTTGTAGCTGTTATTAAAGTGCTTACAATGACGCAGAGGCTGACACCTCAAATTGATATCCGAACGGTGAAAGGTACGAAATTGTTGAAATAAACAAGTTAAAAGTGCTGCACGTCGCTAAAGAAGCAATTGCTGTTTTAGACACAAGAGGCACTGACTCCAGCGACCTGCCGCGATGCCAAAAGCTAAAGGAAAAACTGAAATCCCTAAACGTTTGGTGTCAGCTGACACAGGACACACGGGGAACCAGATATGAGGTTGGACCCAAGACATAACGGGAATCAAGAAGGGATACTACAAAAACTACTTCATGAATTTAATGAAGAAATGAAAGAAGAATGGAAAGAAATTATGGATGGTCGGGAAAAAGAAATGAAAGAAATTAAAGACATGAGAAAGATCTGAGAAAAACAACAATAGAACACAAACAAGATGTGAAAATTCTGCAGCAAAATGTATAAAGTCTTCAAACTCAGAATACCACCCGAAAAAAAGAAGCCTCTGATACGTGCCAACAAATGAAGACCCTTCAAGAAGACAACAACATGCTGTGGAATATTATAGATAAAATGGATCAGGATAAACAAATCAATGATATCATCGTGACAGGGCACCGAATTAATCCAAGATCCTGTCCGAGAGCTGTGAATAATGAAGGTGAACCAGATGAAATGGATATTGTCTCGGCAGAACCTCTATTGAACCCGTTGGTGGACACCGGCGGTGAGGGATGCCGTCAAGATGAAAAAAGTGTCCTTTTGTTCTTTTGGCTCATAGGACTCCGGAGGCAGCGGACAGGTACCGACAAGCCAAGCGGTGTGCGGCTTTAGCGGTCGCGGAGGGGTTGGGGGAAGCCATGGAAAACGACTTCCAGACGTCTTCGAAGCGATTCTGGACCACCAGATGAGGTGGTTCGGGCATCTGGTCAGGATGCCACCCGAACACCTCCCTAGGGAGGTGTTTCGGACACGTCCGACCGGTAGGAGGCCACGGGGAAGACCCAGGACACGTTGGTAAGACTATGTCTTCTGACTGGCCTGGGAACGCCTCGGGATTGCCAGGTAAAAGCTGGACGAAGTGGCTGGGGAGAGGATAGTCTGGGCTTCCCTGCTTAGGCTGCTGCCCCCACGACACAACCTTGGATAAGCGGAATAAGATGGATGGATGAACATTTGTACGCACGTACAACACCTAAGAATTTCAGTATATCTGTATGTGGAATCAAATTATGGAATGGATTAAGCCAGGGATAGGGAACCTATGGCTCTAGAGCCAGATGTGGCTCTTTTGATGACTGCATCTGGCTCTCTGATAAATCTGAGCTAACACTGCTTAACACAATAAGTAATGACTAATTCGACTTGTAATCAAAGTGTTAAAAATAAAGTTCAAAATATTAAACATGCTCATGCATTTGAATTCATCAATCTTTTTTTCTACCGAACTTTATTTATTTTTATTTTTTTTAGGGCTTTCCCTCCTGGGGGTCCTTCAGACCACCATGCACCGACATGAAAGCCTGTTTCAGGGTTACGATATTTTTTTATTTTTCAATAAGTCTCTCAGTTGCTTTCCAGCAATTGTCTTTTTCTCTTTCGTTCTCGCTCGCGCTCTGGCTCCAGCTCCAACGCTGTCTCTCCTCCTGGCTGCTGCTTATAACAGAGCGACAGGTGATTAGATAACAAGGCCCAGGTGGGTTGTCTACGCGCCTGTCGCTGTTTTCGAGGCATGTCCTGGCACACCCCGCTTCGCTGCAGGCCCGCAGGCCACGCCGCCTCCACAGTTAGCTTCAGAATATCAATGTTATTACAAAGAATAAGAGACCAATTATACTCTAGTAATGTTGGTCTTACTTAAAAATGCACGCGTTTAGGTGTGTTCAGTGTTGAAAAAAAAATTATATGGCTCTTACGGAAATACATTTTTAAATATTCGGATTCTTGGCTCTCTCAGCCAAAAAGGTTCCCGACCCCTGGATTAAGCAAAGCAATCAAACAATGTACTAATATGATCCACTTAAAGAAACTCTTCAAACTTAAAGTGTTTACAAAGTACAAAGATGAAGAACCTGAATGTATTTCATCCATCCTTTCATTCATTCTCAAAATAATCTTACTCATCTCATCATATGAAATATAACTTATGTCACCAATTATTATTTATTTACTTATTTATTTTATTGTGATTACTTATGGAGTATATTGTGACTAAATTGAGAACACAAAGTGAACAAACGGGGCTTCACGGCGGCAGAGGGGTTAGTGCGTCTGCCTCACAATACGAAGTTCCTGCAGTCCTGGGTTCAAATCCAGGCGCGGGATCTTTCTGTGTGGAATTTGCATGTCCCCCCCTGTGAATGCGTGGGTTCCCTCCAGGTACTCCGGCTTCCTCCCACTTCCAAAGACATGCGCCTGGGGATAGGTTGATTGGCAACACTAAAATTGGCCCTAGTGTGTGAATGTGAGTGTGAATGTTGTGTGTCTATCTGTGTTGGCCCTGCGATGAGTTGGCGACTTGTCCAGGGTGTACCCAGCCTTCCGCCCGATTGTAGCTGAGATAGGCGCCAGTGCCCCCCGCGAGAAAGGGAATAAGCGGTAGAAAATGGATGGGATGGATGGATTGTTTAAATTTTGAGCAGCCATTTTTGAAACCAATTTTATTAATTAATTGAATTATATATAATTAATTAATTATTCCGAGTCTGAAAGAAAAACCTCAAGGGGCGTTCCAGTTGAAATTCCGACGAAGAACTCGGAAATGTTGACTTCCCAGTACAAATGCAACGTGCCATTAGAAGTGTGTTTTCCCCTCCTTGAAAGTCAGACTTTCAGTTGGAACATACATCTTTCCTAGTCCCGGTGCATTGTGACATAAATTGTGGAGAGTGGGTCTGGATTAGTTTTTTCCTTATTTCTGTGAGAATCTTGCGTGTGACTGAAGCAATATAAAGTGGGGGTTGGTTAGTGTAGCTAGGACTATCTGCAGTTTTGCTCAAACAACCACCAGGTAGCATCTGTAAGCAGATGCCATTTTTTTTTTTGGCTTATTTTGGTATTGGGACAACCCTAATTAAGTTAATTAATTAAGTAAATTATATATATATATATATATTTATATATATATATATATATTTTACTAAATAAGTACATTTGTCGATGCAAAAACAATTATTAATGTTTACATTGTTCCTTAAAGGGGAACATTATCACAATTTCAAAAGGGTTAAAAACAATAAAAATCAGTTCCCAGTGGCTTGTTGTTCAAAATTTTACCGGTCCCCAAATATCCCTAAAAAAAGTTTTTAAAGTGCTTGATTTTCGCTATTTGCGATGCGACTATCCATTTCCCTGTGAAAGTATTGAAGAAGAAACTGAAGCTATAGAGCAAATAGCTATTGACGCTATTCATAGCCATAGCATGGCCAAATAGCTGCGTTAGCATCGCCGGTAAAATGTGCGGACCAAACGATCAGGACTTTCGCATCTCGTGACACTGGAGCAACTTAAATCCTTCGATTGGTAAGTGTTTTTTTCGCATTAAATGTGGGTGGAAGGAAACGTAATATAGTTGCAAATGCATCTGCAGGTTATCCATACATCTCTGTGCCATGTCTGCTTTAGCACCGCCGGTAAATAGCATGTTAGCATCAATTAGCGTAGCATGTTAGCATCGATTAGCTGGCAGTCAACATCAACAGAACTCACCTTTGTGAATTTGTTGGCTTTATAGTTGCAAATGCATCTGCAGGTTATCCATACATCTATGTGCCATGTCTGCTTTAGCACCGCCAGTAAATAGCATCCATCCATCCATCCATCCATTTTCTACCACTTATTCCCTATCGGGGTCGCGGGGGGCGCTGGCGCCTACCTCAGCTACATGTTAGCATCAATTAGCATAGCATGTTAGAATCGATTAGCTGGCAGTCACGCCGCAACCAAATATGTCTGATTAGCACATAAGTCAACATCAACAACACTCACCTTTGTGATTTCGTTGAATTTATCGTTGCAAATGCATCTGCAGGTTATCCATACATCTCTCTGTCATGTCTGTCATCGCTGGTAAAATGTGGAGACACTCTGGCACATTTAATGGGGGTCCGGCGGCAGACATTTTCGCATCTTTGGGCCAGTGGTGCAACTTGAATCCCTCCCTTTTTACACCCTCCGACAACACATCGACAAGGCATGATGTCTCCAAAGTTCCAAAAAATAGTCGAAAAAACGAAAAATAACAGAGCTGAGACCCGGTGTTTGTATTGTGTTGAAAATGAAAATGCCGGCTGTATTACCTCGGAGAGCGATAAACAGAAAGGTGTTTAATTCACCAAAATTCACCCATTTAGAGTTCGGAAATCAGTTAAAAAAATAAATGGTCTTTTTTTTGCACCATCAAGGTATATATTGCCGCTTACATAGGTCTGGTGATAATGTTCCCCTTTAAGGAGAACTCTGGTTCACTATATAAACCTTTTGGTTTACCAACCATGTTCAAGAACCAATTAGGTTTGTAAATGGAGGTTGCACTCTTCAAGATTATTTCTGCTACGCAGTGAATAATGTATGCTTGTATTGAAAAGGATGCCACCATGATGTACTATGCATGGACGCAATAGAAAAAAAACTACCTTAGCCGCCATTTTTACGAGGTTTCCTAGACCGTGTTTGCTTTGTGTGATATGAAGCGCGATAATGATGACAGAGATATTATGAAAGAGCTCTTAAAGCGCTCCATAGTGGTTGAGCAGAATACCAATGCCTTCAATTTAATTCCACCGTAGTCAGATTAAGCACGGACCTCCTCTATCTGCTTAACCTCTCACAGCCCTTTAATTTTTACTTTTATGTTATCATACATAATCACCATTACTGCTCGTGATCCACTTTGATTGCAATAATAACCTTTATGTATTCTTCCTTACAGTATATGCTACCGGGATGTTATGATCAATCGCCTGGATCATATCTTGTTTGGGTTTTTGAGTTTTTTTGTTTCTTGTTACCATGGTTTCGCATTTGTTCCACCTGCCTTTGTTTTTGACGCGCACCTGTGGTAATTTATTACTTCCCTATTTAAGCCTGCCATTTCCTTTACACGGCCTCGCCTCGTAAAGTTTTGTTTCACGTAACAAGTGACGAGGCTGAACCCCGTTTCTGGTAAACCTGTTTTTGTATTTTGCTGACTTGCACGCTATGCTTATGTTTTCGTCTAGCTCCCATGCTAGTTCTGTTAGTTTTGCTTTTTGTGCCTCATAACAGTTTTTCTGTTCTTAGTCTGTTTTTAGTTTAAATAAATCTATATTTCTTACCTTTACACTGTGTTCGAGCCCGATCTGCTTCTTGGAAGAGCGGCATCCGCATCATGATGTCCCGTAGTCGTCACAGTATGAGGCGAGCAGACAAATGCTCTTTCGCTGCGGGCTCAATGGAGGTCGATGACGGAGGAACGTGGGCCATACTCCAAGCTACGGAGGAAGAGTCGCTCCGCTGTTCGCCGGACGTAGAGATGATCTGGGGGCCTGGTGGGTTTCTGGTCCTGCTCAACTCCGTCTGGCCCGGTGAGGCCTCCTCTCAGCTAGCTCGCTCGCGTCCGCGAAGGCGGAAGTCGCATAAAAGGGCTAAGCCTCGCAACAATGACGCTCCCACTCCGCGACTTTTCCCCCCAGAACACAGCCAGCAACAGGCAATCCAATACTCCCCTCAGGTATCAGATAATTCCTTTGTTCAATTTTCTGAAGACTCCTACAGCCCCCCTGCCCCCCGATGCCATCACCAACAAAAACTTTTTTTTACATTCTGTTAATTCTTTCTGTCAGCCACTTCTTAATGACTTCAATACTAGAATCAAACAATATCAGGACATTTTTATTAATTGCAGGTCTAGTCAATCACAGTCACCTGCTTCTTGGACCCGCCCCTAAGGTCTCAAGCCCCGCCCAAGTTAGTGGCAGTTTCCTCTCTTCCGAGAGGAAATTTTGGACAATCGAGAGGGGAAGAGTCTACACCCCTCCTGACCTCCCTCCGTCCACCCCTGGAGACAATCTCAGACCACAGGGAGCACGTCTGGGATTTTTTGGGACATCTGGGATCCGTCCTTTAAGGGGGAGGGGGGGTATGTTACGATCCGCCGCTTGGATCATATGTTGTTTGGGTTTTTGAGTTTGTTTTTTCCTTGTTACCATGGTTTCATCTTTGTTCCACCTGCCCTTGTTTTTGACGCGCACCTGTGGTAATTTATTACTTCCTTATTTCTCGTAAAGTTTTGTTTCAAGTAACGACCCTGATCCCCATTTCTGGTAAACCTGTTTTTGTATTTTGCTAGCTTCCACGCTACGCTTATGTTTTCGTCTAGTTCCCATGCTAGTTCTGTTGGTTTTGCCTTTTTTGCCTCGTGCCAGTTTTTAATAAATAAATACTAAATGATTTGTGCTTGTATAGCGCTTTCCTACCTTCAAGGTACTCAAAGCGCTTTGACACTACTTCCACATTTACCCATTCACACACTGATGGAGGGAGCTGCCATGCAAGGCACTAACCAGCACCCATCAGGAGCAAGGGTGAAGTGTCTTGTTCAGGACACAATGGACGTGACGAGGTTGGTACTAGGTGGGGATTGAACCAGGGACCCTCAGGTTGCGCACGGCCTCTCTCCCACTGTGCCACTGTTTTTAGTCTATTTTTAGTTTAAATAAATCTATATTTCCTACCTTTACGCTGTGTTCGAGCCCGATCTGCTTCTTGGAAGAGCGTCACCCGCATCACGATGCCAGTAGTCGTCACGCGGGGGCCGCATTAAAACACTAAAAATGTTACTTAGAAGCTCTGAAGTGAGTAAACAATGCACACAAGCGTTACCCATAAGTGACATTTTCTCAGTTTGTATTCAGAAAAGATCATGTGGGACAAATCAATTTAATTGGCGCCACAAGTTCATCAGGATGACGGACAGGAGGAGGGTAAGGACCAAAAAAAAAAAGGGCTTTAAGAATTCTTTTTTTTCCCAGACAACCCTCTGGATCATCTAAGAGAGAATTCAAGTGGTAAATCCTTTTAATCTCCTACTTGAAAAAGCAACTCACTTATGACACAGCTCAAAAAAACCCCAGACTGGTTTCATCTTTAAGACGAAAAAAAAAAACAATTCAACGAGGAAACTGCCACAGAGTGTGTTTAAGTCGCGTGGAGTGGAAAACTCAGTCAATCGTGAAACTGTGAAGATAAACAAATTCAGCCTGAGCTACAGGCAGCGTGGCGGAGCATGCAGTGAGCGCCACCGACTCTCAACCGACTGGTTGTGAGTTTGAATCTCTCCTCAGACTTTTCGATGTGGAGTTTGCATGTTTTTATTGTGTTTATACAGATTTGCGGACCCTCCCCAAGGTCTTTTCCTTTTTCCCAGCTTGAGCTTTTAAGGTTTTTCCTTGCCCGGATGTGGGTTCAGAGCTGGGGGTGTTGTTTGAGGCGCTAGTGGTGAAGGGTTATACGAATAAATTATAATTCATTGATTGACTCACAGAGCTCATGCAAGCGTGGATGGTAGTTTCAAAACATAACTGGCTGCTATACATATATATTTTTTATATACAATACAATTGTTTTTTAAACTTAACATTTTTTTTATTTTTGGGGGGAAAATTACATTTTAAATATCTCTATGCAACCAGGAAGGAATTTCGTTATAATTTTTATACCAAATAACCCATTGCGAGAATCAGTTTAAATCAAGAATCAATCAATCAATCAATGTTTATTTACAGTCTATAGCCCTAAATCACAAATGTCTCAAAGGACTGTACAAACCACTAGGACTACGACATCTTCGGAAGAACTCACATTAGGGCATGGAAAACGCACACCGAGTGGGACGACAGCGACAATGATGACTATGAGAACCTTGGAGAGGACCTCATATGTGGGCAACCCCCCCCTCTAGGGGACCGAAAGCAATGGATGTCGAGCTGATCTAACATGATACTGTGAAAGTTCAATCCATAGTGGCTCCAACACAGCCGCGAGATTTCAGTTCAAAGCGGATCCAAGACAGCAGCGAGAGTCCCGTCCACAGGAAACCATCCCAAGCGGAATCGGATCAGCATCGTAGAGATGTCCCCAACCGATACACAGGCGAGCGGTCCATCCTGGGTCCCGACAAGCGGTCCATCCTGGGTCCCGACTCTGGACAGCCAGTACTTCATCCATGGTCATCGGACCAGACCCGTGTTGAATTGAGAATTCTGAGGTTCTGAATCGAATCGTCACCCCAGGGATCGGAATTGGGTTAACTTGTTAGATTCTCAAAGATTCACACTCCTATCACAAGAAAATGTTTGGCATGTAAATGACAGTACAACCATTTCAAAACGGGTTACAAAGGCTCTTAATTTAGCGTATGATGTAACATTTCACGTCAATTTTCAGTTGTATTATTTTATTTTAAACAAATACAAACACCTTTGGGAATTGATCCAAAACCAGGTTGTTACAGGGGCAGGTTCAACCATAATAATGTTCATACTTTAGATTTTCAGGAGTACTGTATGACCTGTCAAGTTCCACTTTGGCCAACCATCCTATTCACTCGCTGACGTGTCCTTGGGCAAGACACTTTACTTGTCAGGCCTCCATTGTCACACACGTTGGAGTACAAACGGTGAGGTTGCGAACTGGCAGCCAGGTTTATGGCCGCGCATTAAGTGCTTTGAGTGTTGACAAAAGTGCTTTTTCTAAATCCAATTAATTAGTGAATGTTTTGGCCCATCAACACCGCCGTCAGATCCCAACATTGGTCGGTTCCCCTGGAAAAAAAGCTACTGCACAGGTGGAATTTGCTTCTTTTGTCGGGTTTGTTCGATCTTCAACCAGAGGTGTAGTTTTATTAGACTGAATTACCAGTGGAATATATAAAATACTAGGAAGAAAAACAGCGGCTGGTTGTTGCTCTTATCAACTTTCCGAAATCGAATGCAAATTATTTCAGTATTAGTTGAAAAATTGGAATTTCAGCGAAAAGAACATTTAAAGACTATCTCTATGACAGCAGTCGAGTGTTTTTCGGAATCTGCTGCAAAAATGTGATTCTCTCTCAATTTTTTTCTTTTTTTTTAAAGGGGAACATTATCACCAAACCTATGCAAGCGTCAATATATACCTTGATGTTGCAAAAAAATAGACCATGTATTATTTTAACCGATTTCCGAACTCTAAATGGGTGAATTTTGGCAAATTAAATGCCTTTCTGTTTATCGGTCTTTTAGCGATGACGTCAGAACGTGACGTCACCGAGGTAATACACCCGCCATATTCATTTTCACATTACAAACACCGGGTCTCAGCTCTGTTATTTTCCGTTTTTTCGACTATTTTTTGGAAACTTGGAGACATCATGCCTCGTCGGTGTGTTGTCGGAGGGTGTAACAACACTAACAGGGAGGGATTCAAGTTGCACCACTGGCAAGAAATCTGCCGCCAGACCCCCATTGAATGTGCCAGAGTGTCTCCACATTTTACCGGCGATGCTAAGACAGACATGGCACAGAGATGTATGGATAACCTGCAGATGCATTTGCAACGATTAAGTCAACGAAATCACAAAGGTGAGTTGTGTTGATGTTGTTGACTTATGTGCTAATCAGACATATTTGGGTACGGCATGACTGCCTGCTAATCGATGCTAACATGCTATTTACGCTAGCTGTATGTACATTTGAAACTAGATACCCACATTTAATGCAAAACAAACACTTACCAATCGACATATTTAAGTTGCTCCAGTGTCACAAGATGCGAAAGTCCTGATAGTTTGGTCCACACATTTTACCGGCGATGCTAATAAGGTAGCCATGCTATGGGCCACCTCATTGGGTACACCCATGCTATGGCCGAATAGCGTCAATAGCTATTCGCTCAATAGCTTCAATTTCTTCTTCAATTTCGTTTTCGCTATCTGCCTCCATACTCTGACCATCTGTATCAATGCATGTGTAATCTGTTGAATCGCTTAAGTCGCTGAAATCCGAGTCTGAATCCGAGCTAATGTCGCTATATCTTGCTGTGGTAACCGCCATGTTGTTTGTATTGGCAGCCCTGTATGACGTCACAGGGAAATGGACGGTGGATTTACGGATAGCGAAAGTCAGGCACTTTAAAGCTTTTTTTAGGGATATTCCCGGAGGTGTAAAATTTTGAAAAAAACTTCGAAAAATAAAACAAGCCACTGGGAACTGATTTTTATTGTTTTTAACCCTTTTGAAATTGTGATAATGTTCCCCTTTAACTGAACTTGTGCCAGCAGTTGAATAGCACATATGATTAAAATAAAGGATGTAAAACAGGGCCTTGAGGAACACCACTAGTATAACTAAAGAAGTTTAAAGGAGCCGTATGTAATAATTTAATGTCAAGTCATCATCAAATGGCCCTGATATGTTAAAAGGTATTAATAAATCATGGCCTTTTCGAATACCTCTATAATTGATAGCAGTAGTTCAGCCGGGGTATGCTCATTTAAAAAAAATAGATTTAGATCTACTTTAGAAGCGTTGGATGTTGCCTTATTTGTATTTGACTTTATGAAATCTTTTAAGTGATATAGACATGTATCGGACCTGTTTATCCAATTTACAAAACAATGTAATGTTACTAACGATGTAACTAAATAAAAAGTACAGATTTTGAGTCAAGAATAGTTACCCATATGGGCTCCCAAAGATTCTCATCCCCTACTTCTCTTGACAACAGGAGCACTCTATTCTTTTTAGAAATTTGCTGCAAAAATGTGTCCCTCCCACGTTTTGAACTGAAATCAGGGGGTATCATACTCGGATTTGGCCCCCAGGCTACGATTTGAACAACCCCGACACACAGTATTAAAAAGGCATTATGACATAAAATGCAAGTGCTTGATTGTATCCTTCTAGCACCTTCAGAGTCTAAATGAGTTAATTTCTTCATCCCGCCCCTGCAAACAAAGCAGGTTTTGGTAAGACCATGTCGGACAATACCCCGAGCCTCCCTAACACGAGGTTAGCCAGAGAGATAAATAAATGTCAGTGTTCTGTTCAACCTCCCTGTTGCGGCTTTATCGTCCCTTCACATCACGGCAACATGCATCATGTTCCAAGACCGCGGCCAACTATTCATGTCTGCCCCCCCGGCCCATGCATCACCACCAGCGCCATCCGTCAGGGCTTCTTATGGACGGACTCAGTCTACTCCACATGCTCACAGTCTGCACGCTCATATGCCAGCTTGAAAGATGCGTTCACAGACATCTACGATTCATTTTACATACTGAGAGCAGCTTTTCATCAAATCATCATGCAGCTGCTTTGTGTGCGTGCGTATGTACGTATGTGTGGTGTGTCAGCATATTAAAGGGGAACATTATCACAATTTCAAAAGGGTTAAAAACAATAAATCAGTTCCCAGTGGCTTGTTGTATTTTGTGAAGTTTTTTTCATAATTTTACCGGTCTCGGAATATCCCTAAATAAAGCTTTAAAGTGCCTTATTTTCGCTATTTTCGAAACCACTATCCATTTCCCTGTGACGTCACACAGTGCTGCCAATGTAAACAAACAATGGCAATACCACAGCAAGATATAGTGACATTAGCTCGGATTCAAAGTCGGATTTCAGCGGCTTAAGCGATTCAACAGATTACGCATGTATTGAAACAGATGGTTGGAGTATGAAAGTATTGAAGAAGAAACTGAAGCTATTGAGCGAATAGCTATTGACGCTATTCATAGCCATAGCATGGCTGAATAGCTGCGTTAGCATCGCCGGTAAAATGTGCGGACCAAACGATCAGGACTTTCGCATTTTTTGACACTGGAGCAACTTAAATCCGTCGATTGGTAAGTGTTTTTTTTCGCATTAAATGTGGGTGGAAGGAAACGTGATATAGTTGCAAATGCATCCACAGGTTATCCATACATCTCTGTGCCATGTCTGCTTTAGCACCGCCGGTAAATAGCATGTTAGCATCGATTAGCTGGCAGTCAACATCAACAAAACTCACCTTTGTGATTTCGTTGACTATCGTTGCAAATGCATCTGCAGGTTATCCATACATCTCTGTGCCATGTGTGTCATCGCCGGTAAAATGTGGAGACACTCCAGCACATTCAATGGGGCTCTGGCGGCAGACACTTTGGCATCTTTGGGCCAGTGGTGCAACTTGAATCCCTCCCTGTTAGTGTTGTTACACCCTCCGACAACACACTGTCGAGGCATGATGTCTCCAAGGTTCCAAAAAATAGTCAAAAAAACGGAAAATAACAGAGCTGAGACCCGGTGTTTGTAATGTGTTGAAAATTAAAATGGCGGGTGTGTTACCTCGGCGACGTCACATTCTGACGTCATCGCCTCCAGCGTGATAAACAGAAAGGCGTTTAATTCGCCAAAATTCAGCCATTTAGAGTTCGGAAATCGGTTAAAAAAATATACGGTCTTTTTTCTGCATCATCAAGGTATATATTGACGCTTACATAGGTCTGGTGATAATGTTCCCCTTTAAGAGTAACAGACCACCATCAAATTAAAGGTACAGAACACATGAGGTTTTATGTTAAGAAGAGAAAAGAATAATGATAACTACAATTGTTGCAGTGCTGTATTTGAAAATGAAAAACAAGATTTACAAATTGAATGCATTAACTGATGTGATTAATCACAAACAATTATCGCATTAATCGCATGCTCATTGTAGCCACTTTTTCATTTTTATTTATACATTTTAAAAATATTAAATCACAAATTTTTGCATTAATTTTTGCGTGAATGTTGCAGATCAATTGTATTTACTGAATGCATTTATTTTTTTTAATTTAATTTTTCAGTACCAAATGGCTCAGGTTGGTTAAACGTGAGCTATAGTTTAATTCGGCATATTTTTTGCCTGTTAATTAACAACTTGTAAAACTTTTGTTGTAAATAAATAATCAGTAAAAAGACATGTCAAACAGCTGGGATCAAATTTCAGCTCTGCTTTTTCCTATTCCTTTTCAGACATCTCGAATGGTGCAAATGCCACCGCTTGATGTTCCCCAATGTAACATGTAAAAAACACCTGAAAAAAAATCATAACTTTTAAGGGGCCTTCTGCAGTCTGAACCTGTACAAGGCGAGATTATCGCCGATGGTCCATTCAGGACTTGGAGATGAATTAGGTTCTTTACCTTGCTTCCAGAAGTCCACAATGTGTCACAGAAAGTGACTATCAAAAAGAAAACAGCTGATCTTACCCCTGTTTCTGCAGTTTGCACACAAACTATGGGTGGGAAAAGAGATATTTTTTATCCATCGATGGCGGTTTAAAATTATATTTTTGGTTTACAAAGCACAATATAAATGCATCTTGTGACAGAAATAAGGTTGTATACAAACTTTTTTTTATATAAAATTTGCCATTGAACTAAACACACCTGAGGTATTATTTGGAACACAAAGCTGGTTCTTGTCTTCCTCCAGCCTCAAGACCCACTGAATGTTTTACTGCCGGGCTGACCTGCAATCGGGTCGAATCAGTTCAGAGCTTTGGGTCAAAATGTTCAAAACGGTCAGCCGGCTAATTAATGATCAGCTAAAGTATTCATTTTAACATCAAAGAGGCACCCTCACAGCCGAGACTAACAGGATGAGTACAGCACACTCTGCACTAATCTCGCCCACACCAAACCTACAGTATTTTCCACACGATAGAGCACACCGGTAAATAAACCGCACCCACTTCATACTAAGGAATATTTATAAGCCGCAGATATGTTTTGAAATTAGTTATCTATGCAGAAATATTTTATAGATGTTAATTTACATACCGTAATTGTTTTCAAAGAAACTAATGAAAGCCATTCTGGACAGCCAAATGTGCAGTCTGCCTGCCAGGGCCAAACGATATCCCAACTGGACCTTCCAGCCCACACAGACACCGCGACCGCAGGTAGCCGCACTGCTCAGCCTAACACACCGTTGGCTAACGAGCAAAGGAAACCCCCCCTCCGTAGACCGACTGGTGATAGACCACCTTGCCACCTGATGCCCGAAAATATGCCGCACAAGTAAGCCCTCCAACTGTGGAGCAGTTGGTGGCCTTATTAGAGAACCACCAAGTGAGCATGGAAATGCTGAGAGCCACAAGCATGGAAACAACCAGAGCTACTGGGGAAGAGAGGGTAGGCCGCAACCGCCGAAGAGCGCCACCGCCAGTGCCGCCCTTACCCCGACCTTGGGGCGCTGCCCCTGAGAGGCCCAGTCTGCCCCCACAGCGGAAATGTTACGTGTGTGGACACCCGGACCACATGTCTTGGGCATGCCCGCAACGCGACCATGATGTCTCCATGGCCACGGCCCCCAGCTCGGACGCAGGCAAACCATGCCTCCACACGGGGAGTGGACGAGGACAACATGCCATTTAAAGATCTGGGGGACCGATGCACATGCATTGCTGGACAATGGGAGCGCTGTGACCTTGGTACACGCTGACTTGGCCGGATCACTGAGCAAGGACACCGTTCCAGTGACGTGCGTACATGGAGATGTCTGCCAGTATCCGGTGAGCCACATTCAGACACCCCGAGGTGAGGAGCTGGTACCAGCTGGAGTGGTACCAAACCTGCCTGTTTCACTACTTATTGGGTCCGACTGTGTACTCTTTTGCCGTTACTGGACCTGGAGCTACATTCCAGGTGCCGTTCCACAGCCGAGTCACCGCCGCAATAATGGACTCAAAGGTATGAGACCGCTTGCAGCCTGTCCCGCGTTTAGGCTCTTGTCAGAGGCCCCACTGAGTGACAGCTCAGCCGAAGAGGAGGGACGGTAGAGCAGAAAGGAGAAGGCAGAAGAGGAAGGCGACCCTTTTGTGGAGTTCCCTGTGCCAGAAGAGAGCATCAACCCTAAAACAGAGTTTCTCCACAGCCCAGTGGAATGACCAGAATCTCAGCTGGGCCTGCAAGCAAGTTGTGGAAATTGACGGACAGAAATGTGAAGGGGTGAGTCACCGTATTTTTTTAAATTAAAAATGGCCTTCTCTATAGAGGGGTGTTAACTAAGGGCGGGGACATAATTGAGCAACTGCTGGTGCCTAAGTCTCATATCTCCCGAGTGCTTTATCTAGCCCATACTCATCAGCTGGGAGCTCACCTTTGTGTACAAAGGACATATGATCGGATAATAACCCGCTTCTATTGGCCCGGTGTGAAACGAGCCATAGAAGACTTCTGCAGGGGCTGTCCCGGATGCCAAAAGACTGCACCTAAACCCACCTATCGAAACCCCTTGGTACCGCTCCCCATCATCGGCACCCCGTTCTCACGTCTGGCAATGGACATCGTTGGACCACTCCCAAAGTCAGCCAGAGGACATCGCTACATACTGGTAATAGTAGACTATGCCACCCGGTTGTACCATTACGTATAGCCTCAGCCAAAGCAATAGCACACAAACTGTTTATGATGTTTAGCCGAGTGGGAATCGCAGATGAGATTTTAACGGACCAGGGCTCATGTTTTATGTCACAAGTGCTAACCATGCTGTACAAATGGCTGATAGTAAAACACATACGAACCTCTGTATATCATCCTCAGACAGATGGCCTGGTGGAATGTTTCAACTGCACGCTGAAAACGGTGCTAAAAAAAGTAGCCGACAAAGACGGGAAAGACTGGGATCACCTCATTCCATGTCCTCTTTGCCATCAGAGAGGTGCCCCAGACGTCCACTTGCTTCTCCCCCTTTGAGCTAGTTTATGGACGACGTCCCCGAGGCGTGCTGGACATTGCGAAAGAGACCTGGGAGAACAAACTCATGCCACACCACAGTGTGATCGACCATATCGCCCAACTACAAGCCTGGGCTCGCAAAATCTGGCCAATGGTAAGGACGCATATGGAAAAAACCCAAAGAGAACAAGCAAGGACATATAACAGAGGTGCCGCACTTCGAGAGTTCCTGGTTGGGGAAAAAGTGCTGGTATTGATTGCGTCCAGCGAATGCAAGTTCTTGGCCAGATGGCAGGGGCCTTACGAGGTAATTAAGAGAATCTGGGCCGTCAATTACCAGCCAGGACAAAGAAGCTCCCGGACTGACCGGCGAGCTGAGGGGGGGAATATGCGGGGTCTCACTCAAGCACCGCCTGACAGGTAGGCACCTCTCAGGGGAGGAGCCAGGGCATGGAGGCAGAGTGGAACACTGAAGACAACGCCCAACCTTGGCTTCATCATCAAGGGGCGGTACAATTCCCCTGTACCTCCTCAATCAGCCTGAAGTGCCACCAGCTGTGCGACAAGGTGGGGCTCACCTAAAAACAGTTCTTAACTCTGCCTCATTCAGGTCTGGCTCTCCTCTGTGTCAAGGCAGGTGCTTCAGGCGGTAAGTGAGACATCCACTATTTCACCACTAAAGACATTACCGCCCACCAGGGCCCTATTCGGACTTTATCAGTGAATTCTCAGAGTTTGTTGCTGATCCAGTGACGCACGCTGATAATATAATTATAATGTGTGACTTTAATATTCATATAATATTCATAATACCCCATCGGACCCACCGTGCGTGACGCTCCAGACTATAATTGATAGCTGTGGCCTTACAAAAATAATAATTTAACCGACGCATCGCAGCGGTAATACCATAGACCTAGTGCTTGTCAGAGGTATCACCGTTTCCAAAGTTATGATACTCCCGTAAACTAAAATAATGTCCGATCATTACCTTAGAAAATTCGAAGTTCAGACTCATTTTTGGCAAGCTAATAATAATAATAATAACTGCAATAGCAGCCGCAACATTAATGCTGCCACAACGACGACTCTTGCTGGCCTACTGCCCTCGGTAATGGCACCATTTCCAAAGTATGTGGGCTCTATTGATAACCTCACTAACAACTTTAACGACGCTCTGCGTGAAACCATTGATAGAATAGCACCGCTGAAGTAAAAAAAGGCTCAAAAAGGCGTACACCATGGTTTACAGAAGAAACTAAAGGGCAGAAACTATTATGTAGAAAGCTGGAACGCAAATAGCGCACAACTAAACTTGAGGTGCACAATCAAGGATGGAGTGATAGTTTAATAACTTATAAACACATGCTTACCTTAGCTAAAGCTAAATATTACTCAAATATCATCCGCCTTAATAAAAACGATCCTAAATTTTTGTTTAGTACAGTAGCATCGCTAACCCAACAAGGGACTCTTTCCAGTAGCTCCACCTTCTCGGCGGATGACTTTATGAATTTCTTTAATAAGAAAATTTAACTTATTAGAAAGGAGATTAAAGATAATGCCTCCCAGCTACAACTGGGTTATATTAACAAAGATACGACTGTATATGCGGCCGATAATGCAAATACTTGTTTTGATGAAATAACATCAGAAGAATTGTTACAATGTGTGAATGGCATAAAACAAACAACATGTTTACTTTCCCCACTTCCTGGGAAACTAAACAAGGAGCTCTTTGTATTATTAGGTCCGTCAGGGCTAAATACTATAAACGTATCACTTTCCTCTGACACTGTTCCCCTAGCATTCAAAAAAGCGGTTATTCATCCTCTCCTTAAAAGACCTAACCTCGATCCTGACCTATTGGTAAACTACCGACCGTTCTCACCCTCCCTTTATTTTGAAAATCCTCGAAAAAATTGTTTCAATGGAGCGAGATTTGCCCGGTAGTAAATCAAGGCAGGCGCATATTACGTCCCGGCGGCTATTCAAGGAAATAAAGTATATTCAAAGAACCTGGAAGCTCCCCATGTATTCAACCACTTCTGACACCAGCTCCTATCCATCTTAGCAGGGAGTCCAGGCAGAGAGACAACTGGCTGTTGCCCGAGGTCACCACCTCTCCTCTTCACCTTCACTAATGAATTGTAGGTCACTCAATTAGGAAGTTGGGGTCAGTCCAAGATTCTAGTGAGCTTCTGCTATCACTCACTGACACACGCACACACACACACACACACGCACACACACACGCACACACACACACACACACACACACACACACACACACACACACACACACACACACAATGCCAGTGGGTCGGGCATCTTTGATGTTTAGTCATATTCTAAAGAAAAAAGATAAAAAATCAAAAGGTGGGTCTGTAATTGCGTGGGTGAGGTCACAAAATGACTGAAATGGCATTAAATAAGGCAGCATGAATCTAGTATAAACTGTAAGTTAGATGGGTCAGGCTATAAATACATACAGTGCAACCTCTATTAATGAACTTGGTTGGTTCTCGAAAATGGTTTGTAAACTGAAACATTTGTAGAGTGAAGCAGAGTTCTCTATTAGAAAGAATAGAAACATGAATAATTGGTTCTAGCCCTGGCAAAAGGCCATATTTCAGTAAGAATATGCACCTTTTGAAGACATTATAATGTGTACATATACTGGGGGACATTATATTGTTTATATATACTGTATATGCTGTAATACATAATGTGTATGTACACTGTAAGACATCATATTGTGTATATAGGGACATACGGGGAAGGGTCTGGGTGAGTGTAAGGAACAGTGTAATTTGGCCGCTCGCCGCCATCACGT
This sequence comes from Nerophis ophidion, assembly GCF_033978795.1. Taxonomy (NCBI): domain Eukaryota; kingdom Metazoa; phylum Chordata; class Actinopteri; order Syngnathiformes; family Syngnathidae; genus Nerophis; species Nerophis ophidion. The sequence goes on along the minus strand of NC_084629.1, from coordinate 33,546,326 downwards.
CTCCAGATCATCGCTGCCTGGGATGGCAATAGACTACAGACTGTGGTGAAGTAGGCTGGCTTCGTCCCGTGAAGAAGCCTACAATTTTTGGTTGTGTTTTCCGCTCCGTATGCTGGATGACAATATACGGTATACATCTCGATATTTTTTTCGTAAAGTAAAAATAAAACACAAAACAATCCTCATTACCTGAGATGTTAAGTATGTCATTATTTTGACTTAGTAAATATTGACTTACTAAAACAAATAATGACTTAGTCGCATTAAGGACTTACTGTAAATACGCGTTTGCAATAAGTGTTTGAAAAAAGAGTTAAAAGTGGGGCCACATGCTGTCATATGGTGTTTTTTTTTTAGATTTTAGTTTAGGCGGTGGCTCTTTGTTGTTAAGGCGGGCGCCTTAAAATCAAAACTAGGCGGGAAACCCTGATATATATATATATATATATATATATATATATATATATATATATATATATATATATATACATATATATATATATATATATATACATACATATATACATGCATATATATACATACATACATATATCTACATACATATATATACATACATACATATATACATACATGTATATATATACATATATATATATATATATATATACATACATATACATACATATATATATATATATATACATACATATACATACATACATACATACACACAAATACATATATATATATATATATATATATATATATATATATACATACATATATACATATATATATATATATATATATATATATATATATATATATATATATATATATATATATATATATATATATATATATATATATATATATATATATATATATATATATATATATATATATATATATGTAACGGGTATAAAAATAATTTAATTAGTTGAGTGAAATTCTTGATAAAATATGTATATTGTTTTGTAATGCAATGAGGTCCATTTGCGCCATCTGCTGGTACCTGAAAGTCTCTAAATATTACCGCAAAACGGAAGCTATTAGCAGACTTACTGCAAACTTCTAATGGTAAGCCACATTCCGATATTGTTCCACAAAATATTGTAAATTACACTAAAGCTAACGTGATATTTATTGTAAGATACGCAGTTATTTAACAGCAGTTGAAATGCTATGTTGTGGAATCTTCGTTTTGAATTGGTTGTTTCTCACGTTAGATGTAATACCAAGTTGCACTGAAGTCGATATTATTTTCCCCCTGTAGACATCGAAACCAGCAGAGGTGCTAACCACACGTTGTGTGTATGTGTATTCCGATTACTATATACATATATATATGTATATATATATATATATATATATGTATATATATATATATATATATATATATATATATATATATATATATATATATATGTATAAGACTAAACCCCGCCCACCTCAACCACGCAGGGAGGGGGGGGTGGTGCTCGCGGGGTGTATAACATAGTCAGGGTGTGTCATGCATGCAAAGATTCTGCGTATTTGTTGTATTGCGTTAATGTTGTGTTACTGTGAGGATTTCCTCCCGAAATGTGTTTGTCATTCTTCTTTTGTGTGGGTTCACAATGTGGCGCATATTAGTAGGAGTGTTAAAGTTGTTTATATCACAACCGTCAGTGTACTCTGTGTCACCCAGTATCCCTTGCAATCTCATCGATAGAAGCAGCGAAATGCATGTGTGCGGTTGGCACGCAAATAGCATTCTGTGAATGGCGGGCGCGATGACGTTCAAGAGGACGTTAAGAGTAATATCATCACAGCATGCCCTTGATATTATAGTCCGAGGGAAAATTGGAGAACGTACACTCCGGGTGATGTCCGGGAGAGGCATTAAATTCCGGAATCTCCCCGCAACAATCTGGGGGGTCGGTGATTGTGCAGCTGAGCTGCATCAGAGTTGCCGCTGGTTGCCGACCCCTGGCATATACTATAAGACAATGTGTATATATATTGTATATATTGTAAAACGTGTATATATACTGTATATACTAAGACGTGTATATACAGTATACTGTATATACTGTAAGAAATTGTGTATATATACTGTATATACTGTAAGACATTATAATGTGTATACATACAGTGAGACATAATGTGTATGTGTACTGTATATATATCAAAGATAACAAGAGGGTAATAGATCAACTATCTATTTACAGTATTATCCAAACAACACACAACAAGAGTAAGCTGAACTGTTAACGCTCACACACAAAAATCCCTTTGGTGCTCTCCAAAACTTAACAATCATGTTGCCACAATAATGTTTACCTTGTGTCTGCAATTTTTTGTGGCATGCAAGCGAGAAGATGAATGATGATGATGATGATGATGATGATGATGATGATGATGAGGGAGCGAGGTAGAGAGAGAAGGGGCCAGGGGGGAGACACAGTATGTTACTGCTCCAAAGCCGAAAGAGGGTCTTCTTCTTCCGGGGTTCCCGCTCTTCCTCTTGTGTTGGTCTCACTCAGACGATGTTGAGCTTCTGTCCAGCGTGCCTTGACCTGTGATGTCGTCGTTACGGCGTACTCCTCACAAGCAGTCTCTCTCTATGTCCACTGCCAATATCTCTTTCCAGGCTGGTTTGTAGGCTCTTTTGGACCCACGTTGTTTAACAAAATAGACAAAACTAGGTGAATGGCGAGAAAAAAAAAGCAGTGAGATGGACTGTGTAAACAGGCAGTGACATTGGCGCCCCAGGAAGTGATGTCATCAAAATGGCAGCACTCTTAAAATGACTGAAACGCTCGTGCCCTGAGATATTGTTGCCACCTAGAGAGGCATATTTGCCGCGATGTAAAGGTTGGTAGAGCGACAGGTCGCAAATAAAGGCTTCGTAAATCCAGGTTCCAATGTACAAATTCTTAAATACACGCAGTTTAATCAATTTAACCACAAATCTATTTCTTGTTCTCACTTTATTTCAACATTCTGCTGTAGAACCATTCGTGCTCAGCATAGTGAGAGGTTTGTTTAGTCAACACGATGAGGCCGCTGCAATGTGCTGGTGATTGCCAGTAACGACTTGGAAATACCGCAACGTATTTGAAATTCCTGGTGCGTCCTCGGGGCAAATTGAGGCTAATTGATTGCGTTTGCTTGGTCATAGTCGGAATTTTCTCTCACTGCGTCCGTCTTCCTCGCAGGATGTAAAACATGTTTGGGATCTCTCTCTGCTTGACTGGCTTCAAAGGCAGCAGTCACATGCTTGACACATGAATGGGGAAAGCTGAGTGGCAGGTCGCCATGCCAACAGTAAACATTGTCATGGAAGGTGAGTGTGTTGACATATTCATGAGGTGCACTGCTGGGAATTGGGTCTGAAACGCACACATACTTACATCGACAAGCAAACATGCACGCACCGTTTCTTTCGACCAGGGTCATTCAACTAAAGTGTTCTGGGGGCTACATTGCCAAAGAGCTAAGGACCGTTGGACTTCTCCTTTCCCAGCAGGCATAAGACATTGATACGACGCTGATTAAAAGGAACACCCTTCAGAACTGACATTGAAACACCGTTGCAAAATAGTTGTAAGAGAGAATGTTGATGTCTAACGTTGGATCCACGTTGTTGTTTGGGGAAATTACCACATTTCAATGGTCAAATCAACATCACAACCTAACATCAGGCATGTGATTTAGAGTCACAAATCCATGTTTTTAAAATCTGTAAGAATATTTTAAAATATTTTCCGTATTTCTTAGTTATTTCCGACCTACATCTTGATCCGTCTCTTTGCCATACCTGCCAACTGCTAAGGTTTTCTCGTAATTAGTACGTTTTTTGATAATCCAGTGATAAAAACTACAGATTTCCATTAGAAATTATTAACTTAAAAATCGAAGCTACGCAGCGAAGAAACTCCACAAACACACATGAAACATCATTGATCATTGGTTGGTTTAGGTATTAGAACATCCATGATTGGTTGGTTGTCTACTATGATGAGTCACGATTGGTTATGATTAGGGCAAAAGTTTCCGGATAGGCCAATCAGAGGCAAAATGGGGTGGGTCATCGAACCAGGAAGGGAAATAACAACAGACATCCCAAATGACGATGAGAGAGTTGGAGAAGAGAAAAGGGAAAATTCAAGCGGGCGGTTTATATATCAATCAATCAATCAATGTTTACTTATATAGCCCTAAATAACTAGTGTCTCAAAGGGCTGCACAAACCACAACACAAACCACTACGACATCCTCGGTAGGCCCACATAAGGGCAAGGAAAACTCACACCCAGTGGGACGTCGGTGACAATGATGACCCAGTGGGACCTCGGTGACGATGACTATGAGAACCTTGGAGAGGACGAAAGCAATGGATGTCGAGCGGGTCTAACACGATACTGTGAAAGTTCAATCCATAATGGATCCAACGCAGCCGCGAGAGTCCAGTCCAAAGCGGATCCAACACAACAGGGAGAGTCCCGTTCACAGCGGAGCCAGCAGGAAACCATCCCAAGCAGAGGCGGATCAGCAGCGCAGGGATGTCCCAAGCCGATACACAGGCAAGCGGTACATCCTGGGTCCCGACTCTGGACGAGCGGTCCATCCTGGGTCCCGACTCTGGACAGCCAGTACGTCATCCATGGCCACCGATCAACTGGTCTAAAAAGGGAGTCTATTTTAAAGGCTAGAGTATACAAATGGGTTTTAAGGTGAGACTTAAATGCTTCTACTGAAGAGGCATCTCGAACTGTTACCGGGAGGGCATTCCAGAGTACTGGAGCCCGAAATTAAAACGCTCTGGAGCCCGCAGACGTTTTTTGGGCTTTGGGAATCACTAATAAGCCGAAGTCCTTTGAACGCAGATTTCTTGCCGGGACATATGGTACAATACAATCGGCAAGATAGGTCTGAGCTAGACCGTGTAGTATTTTATACGTAAGTAGTAAAACCTTAAAGTCACATCTTAAGTGCACCGGAAGCCAGTGCGGGTGAGCCAGTACAGGCGTAACATGATCAAACTGTTTTGTTGTTGTTAAAATTCTAGCAGCCGCATTTTGTACCAACTGTAATCTTTCTATGCTAGACATGGGGAGACTCGAAAATAATACGTTACAGTAAAAAAACTAGTGGAAGATGGCAGAGGGATCCTCTTCCTTAGATTTTTCTTTTTGGTCAAATGTATACGTCTGGATAAAACAATGGCCAACACATTAATTTGAGTTGTTTACCATATACGGCCAAATAAAAACTGCTCTGGACATGGAAGACGTGGAATACACATTTTAAGAGCACACATGATTGTGGCAGACGTGATGACTTTTTCTACAGTATAGCCTGTCTAAATGCTACATTTCATTTTCATTGGTGTTTTACAAAAAGACAGTAGCTGACATTTTGTTCATGATTTCTTCTGTTCATATTTTGACATTGAATAGTTGAATCATTTTGAAACATAAACAACATGACTGCAAGATATTTATTTCATGCTATAAATCACAAATGGTTATCAAGATAAAGGAAGTTTGCGAATATAATAAACATTGTTTGTACTCTTTATAATTTTTGCAATTGGAGCAGTTAAAAGTGGAGAGGGAGTCAAAGAGACAGAAATTGGCTATAAAATCCAAAGCAGAATCGACAAAAGCAGAAACAAAAAGGAAAATGCAAGCTGCTCAGAAATTTGCCAGGAAGGCTCATGTCACAGACATCGAAGCAAAAATGCTAAAGTAATGGGTGAATGAAGCAAAGTAATAAGTAAATAATTTAAATAACTAGATGAACCATCTGTGGCTGTGAAGTGAACACTAGAAAGGTTGTAAATATTGCATAGAGTAGTCTAACCCATGTAGTTCCTGTGGATGGGAACACAAGTTGTAATTACTGTAGTGACTAAATATTATAGTGACTGAAACAGACATAGTGATTCATTTGGATAAATGGGGTATGGATTTATGTCAACTCTGTTGATCATTTTTCAATTCTTTAAAAACTAAGACATCTTTAAATGGTGCTTTTTTTGCTAATGTTTGCATGTTCAATTGCTGAAAAACCAGGAGCTCCCCTTGTTCCCCCACCAGGGCACCACCCCGGACCTAGATGGGGATTTGCAGACCCCAGAACACCAACTTATTTTCAGTCTTTTTAATTAAGTTCAAAACGCATGCCTGTGACATTGAATAAACATTCTCAAAAAGCATGTTGTTTCAGCATTGTGTTTGTGTTGTAGAATATTGGACAGGGAAAGGCCAAAATTCAATGGCCAAATCAAAATCATGTGACGCTGTGGTCGCATGGTAATGCACGGATCGTTTCCCTGAGATGCAGACGGAACTCCAGAGGCAGCTTGCAGGTAGGAAGATGATTTATTTTCCATAAATCAGCCAAGAATACAAGAATAAACAGAAAAAGAGTGCCGATAGCATGGGATGCTATGGCGAAGCTTAGCAAAGGGACAAGAATCAAGACTCACAGCACTAACCAAACAAAACTTGTTACATGAAGCAAACAAAACAGCCAGACACAGTGTGAAGAGAGGCAGGCATAAATAGCTCTCAATTAGTGCCCGGGGGCAGGTGAGCGTCCCAAACGCTAATCAGTGGAAGGTGAAAATTATCAGCACCCATGGCAACCAAGAAAAATAAACCCAAGGGTGCTGAAACAGAACTAAAAAAGTCTTAAACTAAAACAACAGATGGATCATCACAGTCACAACACAACATTCACTTAGTTTCAATGCACAAAATTAGTCTGATTTCTGACATAGTTCATTTTATTGTATTTTCCTCACCTACATGTGAAGTCAAAGTGTCCATGCACTCTTTCTAATGCGACTTTTGGTCATATGCTGTGTGCCTCCCGTACAATGGAGTACCATATTTAATTTTAGCGTGGTTAAATTCATTCATTTTCTGGTTGACCTATGACATCACACTAGCCATCTGTCAGTCCTTACAACTTGTTTTATAGCTATGTGTATGTTAAATAGCAGACGGAATCCAAAAATAATTTTGGATTGTTCTACGAACATGACGTTACTACCAAGAATGTATCGGGGCAGATGCAGGTCCGAAGTGAAGACAGACCGGCGGAACGTTTTTTTCGAAATAATTTTCGGACGAAAATTATGGAAACAAAAGTTTTTAATGTCTCTTAAGGTTGTGCGGATTGATGCAAGGAGTTTTACATCTGAAAGAAAAGACCATTCTGATATCCAGAGGGAGATTGCTATTGTTCTGGACTATATTGCCAGTTGTGCGGAAAGTTAACCGGTTTGGAATGCACGAATGCAGTATGAAAAGGTTTCAACATTTCCTTAACTACCTTCTTAGATAAATCTTTATTCGAACTTGATCGGATTAAGATGTTTCCATGGGCTGTAAAAGGGTTATTTAGAGCCGAACTATTGGAGAATTTGAACTAATTGAGTGCATGGAAACGTACTGATTTTGATATTCCAACGTCCAAAAGACCTAGTTCAACAAGTTCTCAACGTTGTTTCAATGTCTTGTGCCTGCTGGGTTCGCTATTATTCCGGAGAACCAACGTCCTTTACAGCAATATTTCCTTACCGTAGGGCCGGAGGCCTATTGTTGGGCTGTCAACAAATGATGGGGCGCCAAGCATGACTCTGTTGTAATACACTTTTCCACCACTTGTGGCGGTAATGACAATTTTAAACAGAAAAAAGTCTGGAGGTAAAGTCAGAGAAGTTTCCTAAGTGCAAAAATTATGACCAAAGTGGTGACTAACCCTTGAGTGTAAATAAACATACAGTTTGTTAAGAAACATATATTACAATTTTTATTTTATACAACAATGCTCAACAAAAAGAGGAGATATAAAACCTTAGGGAAACATCTCATTTGAAATGTGTTTGCACGTACAACACTTAAAACTTCAGCATATCAGCACGTGGAACTAAATTATAGACTGAAATAATTGAACAATGTACTAAACATGATCCAGTTTAAGAGGCTGTTTGAACTACAAGTGTGTACAAAGTACAAAGAAGAAGAATGATAGCATCATGAACTTTAATGACATTATTCATCTCATTAAGTGAATCATAACTGACAATTTTTAAAGGGAACCGATATATTTACAATAAACTGATATCAATTGTATACAAATCGAGAACAGGAAGTAAATATATGTGTCACTAATTGCTATGAAGTGAAAAAGGGGGAGAATTAGACAAGCTTTGCTTCTTCCTACTCTTTTTTTAGACACGTAAAGACAATTAAAACATGTAAAATATGTGACTTATCATATTAATACTGTATACATGTTTGAAATAAATTTCAACCAACCAAATATTTATGATTAATTCAGTGAGAATGTAGTTTTTTTTTAACATTTACGTTTTTATGGGTAAATGGAATATAATTGATTAATATTTTTTGTAATCGGCCTGCCCTAAGCCTCAATGATAATCTTTGTGATTAAAACATGCTTTCATATCATTTGACAAGGTTTATCCTGTTGGATAGATATAATTATTGACTATGATGAAAATCAAGAGTAAGCTTAATTTAGTGTTAATATCTGAGCGTGCCCTGGGACCATATTCTATTTTGTCAGTTATTGGGGCACTTTTTAAGGGCCTTCTGCAAAACAGCCTGTCAAAGATCATCTCCATGACTGCAATGAAGTGTTTTTGATGCAAACGTGAGTGACTCACAGGTTTTTTGAACCGAACTCGCAGCCAACATTTTAATAAACCAACAAATAAAAAAAGAGAGGACCTAAGATGGAACCTTAGGAACACCACTGGTATAACCAAAGAAGTTGAACAAATGATTACTGACTGCATCTGAAGGAAAGACGTTTCAGCAACACTTTAGTTACATAAATCACATAATGACAGAAACATTTCAGTTATGTAAATCACAAGTTGGGCCCCAGTGTTCTGTTTACTAGCAAAGTTCAAACGTCGATTTAAAAATCGGCCAATGTGTTAACAGTGGTCCAAGTTTCTCTATGCAACAGGAACACTCTGTTATTGTGCTATGGTGCCTTCCTTTGGACGAGTTCGCTCGCTGCATGTACGGCTAAGTGAATGTGAATTCCTGCTGTTTAAAGCTGTAAACTGGAAGTAGAAGTGCTGTTCCGTCCGTAGCGTTTCTACTCGTATGGTTTTTCATTCATTACACCAAACAACGGTTGTAAGTTTTATAATATAACTAAAACAATTCTTACTCACTAAACCGTGTGATGTCTATAGGAGTGTTTTCATGCATATTTGTACGTGCTATGGTAATGTAATGAACCTAGGGTTGTTAGCAAAAGCTAATATGCTAACACATTTACATGTGTCTGTGTTAGTTTTATTAACTTCCAACAGCATTCTTTTTGTATTGTTTCGGTTTCATAAATTCCTTAGAAAATTTACCAAAATATCACCGTGGAGTTATTAAGTCGGTTTAGCTGATTGGAGAGCTAGCTTCCGCAGCTAGTGGATCCATGATGATGACTTCTGTTTTGTTTGATGAGCCGTTTTACTGCTGTGTTACAGACACCGTTTGGAAACAATTAAGGTATGTAAATAAACATTTACAAAATATTTGTGTAAATAACTAACTTCACAACGTATATATCTGTGATTTATAGTCCTGTGCAGCTAATATATGGGAAAATATATTTTTTCTTAACATTTACTGGGTGCGGTTTATATACCGGTGCACTCTTTAGTCCAGAAATTACAGAGAGACATGGCAGAACTAATGTAAGGCTCACTGGAACACATAATATTTTGCACACAACACTGTATAAATGATAAATGGGTTGTACTTGTATAGCGCTTTTCTACCTTCAAGGTACTCAAAGCGCTTTGACACTACTTCCACATTTACCCATTCACACACACATTCACACACTGATGGAGGGAGTTGCCATGCAAGGCACCAACAAGCACCCATCAGGAGCAAGGGTGAAGTGTCTTGCTCAGGACACAACGGAAATGACGAGGTTGGTACTAGGTGGGATTTGAACCAGGGACCCTCGGGTTGCGCACGGCCACTCTCCCACTGCGCCACGCCGTATAGTGAGTATAGTGAGCACAAAAACGGCGCAGACCCTACATAACGTAAAATAACCTTAAATCCTCGACAACACCCTAGCGGCACCATTAGCACTGTATAATTTGCCACATGAGTTGTTCATACATTAATATTCAACACAAATGAGAGAAGCTTAATTCCAAATATGCATGCAAGTTGCTCATGTGCCTGAGGGTTTATATTTTCCTCACACATAATTGATATTTGTACCACCCGAGAGACAGTGTGAAGGACAAAAATGCTAACTATGTCATATTTCACAACACTGTCACATTCTCGGTCACTGACCAGCACTGTACTGTAGATGCCATGAATGGTGTAGTATCTCAGCGTGTGATGGATTCGGGAATAAATAGTCCCCCAATGGCAAGAGATATTAAAAGATGTCAGTAGAAGCGTGTAGTATGTCGTTCAATGATGAGTCACTTAAAATATGTATGTTCGCGTTCAAGGGTAGCCATTGGGGTTGATGAAGTCAGTGGCGGCTGATACAGGTGTGAGGTAATCAATCAATCTCTACAATAATTTCCCTGCTTCATGGATGTTGAGATGTCCTATGCAAAATTTGATTTTGGGGCACTCTGTTTCTCTCTATAATAATAACACACCGACAATAAAACTCATTGCAGCTCTGGTAGTGTTGTTTACATTATCTTATTGATGAAGTTATTGAGAAACACATGCTGGTGGCCCAGTTAAGAACATCAATAATACCAATGTGTTATTAACACAAATAATGCCAATGATTGTTTTAACATTTGTAACGGAAGCATCCAGCCAAGTGCAAGAAATGCCACTCTTCGTGAAGAGAACAAGAGCGGTACGACCAACAAATACTTGCTGAGGGATGCACGACACTAGGTACTGGGTCTTAAAGCTACAGATAATGACTGAATAATTGTTATTTCTCTCAGACTGAATTTCCCTCTATAATAATAACACACGGACAATACAACTCATTGCAGCTCTGGTAGTGTTGCTCACATTATCTTATTGATGAAGTTATTGAGAAACACATGCTGGTGGTCCAGTTAAGAACAACAATAATACCAATGTGTTATTAACACAAATAATACCAATGATTTTTTTAACGACATTTGTAACGAAAGCATCCAGCCAAGTGCAAGAAATGCCACTTTTCTTGAAGAGAACAAGAGCGGTACGACCAACAAATACTTGCTGAGGGATGCACGGCACTGTGTATTGGGTCTTAAAGCTACAGATAATGACTGAATAATTGTTATTTCTCTCAGACTGAGTTTCCCTCTATAATAATAACACACGGACAATATAACTCATTGCAGATCTGGTAGGGTTGTTTACATAATCTTATTGATGAAGTTATTTAGAAACACATGCTGGTGGCCCAGTTAAGAACATCAATGATAACAGTGTTATTAACACAAACAATACAAATGATTTTTTTAACAACATTTGTAACGGAAGCATCTAGCCAAGTGCAAAAAATGCCACTCTTCTTGAAGAGAACAAGAGCGGTACAACCAACAAATACTTGCTGAGGGATGCACGACACTATGTATTGGGCCCTAAAGCTACAGATAAAGACAAAATAATTGTTATTTCTCTCAGACTGAGTAATGAAAAAAATTACACCTTTATTTTGGGGAAATGTGATGTTATAAGCCAGGGAATAAAAGAACTACACTACCCCGGATGCAACAGGAGTGACGAGCATGCGCGGTAGCCCGGTAAAGGTGGTGGTGTGTCGCTATGACGGCATCTGTATGTTGTGATATGCACGCTCTGAAAGTAAACATTAAGAAGTCAGCCAGCACGCCTCGTCTGCGTTATTCATAAATTGACAGACAACATAAGGTGTCAGAAGTGGCCGTGAGCAGCGTCGGACGGAATGTATGCCACGAGGCAGCCACGAAAGACGAGCGGAAGGAAGATGTCTCGGGTCGCGCTAGTGAAAACGTGCGTAGGACACCACATTTCTGAGTAATTTGCTGAAGACTATGAGTGGCTGTAAAGTGACACAGAGGACAAGGGATAGATTGAACAAATAGAAGAGGATCTTGTGCCCGAGTTGCAAGAAAGCCAACAACACAAAGAGCTCTGGAGTCCCGGTAACTTACCCAAAGTACAGTGATGGAAAAGCTAAGTCCACCTAGCCCAATGCTACTAACTGCTAATCTTGCCGATAACTGGAAGCGTTTTAAGCAAAGATTTAATATATATTTAGCAGCAAGCGGAGCAGGAGGTGATAATGAAAAGCTGAAAGCTCACATTCTTTTGCATGTTATTGGAGAAGATGCTCTGGACATATATATTAGCTTCCAGTTGGATGAAGCTAATTTGACACTGGAACAGCTAATGACAAAGTTTGAAGAATACTTTGTGCCTCGTCAAAACGTGACATTTGAGAGGTATAAGTTTTTCACACATGACCAAAAGCAAGGAGTACCTTTTGATCAGTCCATGGCAGAGCTTCATACACTAAGCAAAACATGTGAATTTGACACTCTGAGAGACTCATTAGTGAGAGATAGGATTGTTTGTGGTACAATGGATAATGCACTGAGAGAAAGACTGCTTCGAGAAACTGGGCTTGCGTTAGATAAGTGTTTCAGTAGGTGAAGAGCAGCTGAGACCACCAGAGCTCAAGCAAAACAGCTACGAAGAGGTGAAACAACAGTGCATGCCATACATAAAGAACAATAGAAAAATAAAATGTGTACCAAACAAAAGGATCAAAAAGACAAATCTGTGGAATTTAAATGTGGTAAATGTGGAGGCAGCCACAAGCCAAAATATTGTCCTGCATATGGAAAAACATGCAACAACTGTGGAAGGAGCAGTCACTACGCAAAGTATTGCAAAGCAGCTTCAAGACAGAAAGTTTACACAGTTGAAGAAGATGATGATAAGGAGGAGTTTATTGTCAATGTGGTGCAAGCAAGCACAACTGAAAAAGAAGAATGGATTGTTCTAATTACAGTGACTCAGACGATAATACCATTCAAGTTAGATACAGGTGCTCATGTACACCTGCTATCTTTGGAAGATTACAAAACACTGACTGTAAAGAGCAAAATCCATCCAGTAAAAACCAAAGTAAGTGGATACACTGGAGAACGAGTTCCTGTTAAAGGCGGATGTATTGCAACTTTTAAACACAAGGGTCGACAAATGAGAGCACAGCTACTGATTGTGGATATGAGAGTACAACTAATCCTGGGACTCAGTGCATGCACAAAGCTCAATATTGTCAAAAGAGTGTTTGTGGTGACATCTCAAGAAACTGCAAATGCTCAAGACTCACTCATGGAAGAGTTTAAAGACTGCTTTCAAGGACTTGGATGTCTACCTGGACTACATAAAATATGTGTAGATAAAAATGTGTTTCCTGTTGTGCACCAGTGCGGGAATGTCCCATTTGCTCTGCGTGAAAAACTGAAAGCTGAACTAGCGTGAATGGAAAAGGTGGGAGTCATTAAGAGAATAGATGAGCCAACTGAATGGGTCAGCTCGCTGGTTGTTGTGCAAAAGAAAACAGGCGCCCTAAGAATATGCTTGGATCCGAGAGACCTAAATAAAGCAATCAGAAGAGAGCACTTTAAGTTATCAACCAGGGAAGAGATTATGGCAAAATTTGCTGGCGCAAAATGGTTCAGCAAATTAGATGCTTCATCAGGTTTCTGGCAGATGAAGCTTGACGAGGAGAGTTCAAGACTGTGCACATTTAACACCCCGGAGGGCAGGTACAGATTTCTTCGTCTACCATACGGCATCTCGTCAGCGCCTGAAGTATATCACAAGACCATTCACATGATTTTTGAGCACATACCCGTAGTTGAAACAATGATGGATGATATCATAGTGTGGGGCTCAACACGAGAAGAACACGACAAAAGACTGAGACAAGTGTTGGACAAGACAAGGGAGGTGAACCTGAAACTTAAAGAAAAATGTGAGTTTGGAGTGAAGACACTTACCTTTGTGGGAGATGTTGTGAGTGAAGAGGGCGTGACGCCGGACCCGAGAAAAACTTCAGCAATCAACAACATGAAAAGGCCAACCAACAAAGATGAGGTCAGACGTTTCCTAGGGATGGTCACCTATCTGGCCAAGTTTGTCCCACAACTGTCAACACAGTCAGCACCTCTCAGGAGTCTTCTTGAACTAAAGAATAAATGGATATGGTGCCACGAGCAAGAACAATGTTTTCTGAGACTGAAAGAGACTCTTACACAGGAGCCCGTGTTAAAACTTTATGCCCCCAAGAAGAGCACCAGGATCTCGGCAGATGCATCACAGTACATCCTGGGAGCAGTGCTACTGTAGCAACATGAAGAGCAGTGGCTACCTGTCGCCTATGCATCCAGAGCACTGACAAGTGCCGAGACCAGGTATGCTCAAATCGAGAAAGAAATGTTAGCAATTTTATATGCATGTGAGCGTTTCCATCAATATGTATATGGACAGATGTCACCGTTGGTGTCCATCATGAACGAACCGTTGAATGACTTTCCAGTACGAATACAGAGCATGCTAATCCGACTGCAAAAATATGACGTGCACATGATATATACACAAGGAAAATAAATATGTACACAGCCGACACATTGTCTAGAGCAGTGGATAAGAGAGAATTTGCAGACAGTGAAAATAGCACAGAGATATGTAGATATGGTAGGGACATCTTTGCTGGTGACTGCAGACAGAACAGAACAAATACAGAGAGAGACTATTGAAGATGAAACTATGCAAGAACTCAAGAGCGCAGTACAGAATGGATGCCCAGACAACAAAAAGGATTGCCCCTTTAAAATACAAGACTATTGGAATTGTAGAGCTGAGCTCACAGTGGTGGATGACTTGTGCTAAAAGGGAGCAAATTTGCCATTCCGTACTCACTGCGCAAGCAGATGCTCAAAAAGATACACAAAGGCCACCTTGGTGAAGTCAAGTGTAAACGGAGGGCTAGAGAAGTAATGTACTGGCCAAGGATCAATCACGATATTAGCCAAACAACAGCGTCATCTGGAGTTTGCCGAACTTACAGGCCAAAACAACAAACGGAGCCACTGATGACTCATCCAGTGCCCCACAGACCTTACTACAAAGTAGGAACTGATCTATTTGACTTTGATGGAAGGAACTACGTGGAAGTCACAAACTATCCTGAAATTGGAGCGTTGCAGTCAACATCGAGCAAAGCAGTTGTCAGTTATTTAAAGACTGTTTTCGCCAGACATTGTGTTCAATGCGAACTGTTTTCTGAAAATGGTCCCCAGTATTCTAGCTGTGAGTTTGCTGCCTTTGCCAAGGAATGGGGGTTTCAACACTCCACGTAAAGTCCAACTTATCCAAAGTCCAACGGCTTGGCAGAATGCTCTGTTAAAACAGTAAAAAAATTGTTAAAGAAATCAAAGGACAAAGATGACTTTCAGAAAAGTTTACTGATCTACCGGAGTGCACCTCTCCAAAATGGACTGTCACCAGCCCCAATGCTGATGGGTAGGCGCATTCGCTCCATCCTACCAGTCAACGAGGATTTGCTGACACCCAAAGGCGCACACAATGTCAGACACGCTAAGGAAGTACAAAAAGCGAAGCAAAAACAGCTGCATGATAGAACGGCAAAACACCTGCCTATGCTGAGGCCAGGAGACGTTGTGCGTCTCAGAGACATTTCTACAGGCACCTGGAGACAAAAGGGACAGGTGGAAGAAGAAGTTGCTCCACGCTCGTATAGGATCCAGATGGAAAATGGACTGTCTCTGAGAAGGAACCGTACGGATCTTCAACTACAACTGACTGAAGGCAACATTGCAGCTCAGGAAAAGGCTCAACAGGACTCAGCTGGACCTGCAGAACTTGCTGACATGGAGCCTGACCTTGCTGACCAATTACTGACAGCAGTGTCCGTGTCACCTGCTGTTGAGAGACTGTTTAGAACTACGAGACATGTTCAGCCACCTACTGTAAGAGGCTGATTGAGAGTTGTTAAGAACGCTTGGTTTTTGCGAGTTGATAAAAAAAAAAAGAAAAAAAAAGTGTTGACATAACTTTTTGTTATGATGCTTTGACATTTTTGCACTTTATTTCTTTATTGAAAGAAATGTCTAGGAAGAGAAACGTTATTTGCAAATGTGGTTGCAATGCTAAAAAAATTAAAAGTTGAAGTTTAAAAAAAATAACACTTTATTGAGTTAAACATTATTTCTTTATAGATAGATAGATAGATAGATAGATAGATAGTACTTTATTTATTCCGTCAGGAGAGTTCCTTCAGGAAAATTACAATTTTCAGCACAATCCCATTCAAGATCAGACAAACATTACAGGGAGACAGAACAGGATCGCTGACGGGTCTGCCGGCTTCCAGCGCCCCTTACAAAAAAGATGACATACAGGTAAACAAGGGGGGTGGAGGGGAAGAAAAAAATAGAAGATTAAAATAAAATTAAAAAATCGGTCTTAGCCTAGGCCCTGGAGTGGGGGTGCAGACTGAGGCCAAGGGAAAAAAATAAAAAAATAGATAAATAAAAATAATTGGGGGAAAGATGTGATGTTATGAGCCAGGGAATAAAATAACTACACTACCCAGCATGCAACAGGAGTGACGAGCATGCGCTTAGGCCGGTAATGGTGATGGTGTGTCGCCATGACGGCATCCAGTATGTTGTGATATGCATGCTCTGAAAGTAAACTTTAAGAACTCAGCCAGCACGCCTCATCTGTATTATTATTAAATAGACAGACAACACAGGAAAATTGTGTGGCTTTTAATGTAACTATTAGCAAATGTGTCACTTTTTAAAACAACACAGTGTATTTTTGTCAAACTCCAGGAGGAAGTTTTTATATTTTTGTTACACTTTGATTAAATAACAACAAAACTTGTTTTGAATTATCTCGACTATTTGTACTGTTGGTCTTCTTTTCAATAAAGTAGGAAACATTTGAGGAAAACAAAAGATAAATCAAATTATTTATAAAGAAAAAAATCTGAAATTGTATTTTTACACCTAGGAATAATTCCAGTCCATTTCATATTATAGCAACATTTAAAAACAACAACAAAAACATGTTCTCAAAGTGCTGCAGGAGTTAAAATACACATTTGAAATTAGCATAACACTAAGGACGGTCTAGAGTAAAAAAACATGTAACTTAAAAATAAAAATTACTAAATACATATAATAAAATTAAAACAAATTGACTAAGATCACAAACAGTTTGGAAGCTAAGGAGTAAAGTTATGTTTTAAGATTTGATTTAAATCTCATTAAAACAGAGACATCCAAATTATCAATCAATCAATCAATGTTTACTTATATAGCCCTAAATCACTAGTGTCTCAAAGGGCTGCACAAACCACAACACAAACCACTACGACATCCTCGGTAGGCCCACATAAGGGCAAGGAAAACTCACACCCAGTGGGACGTCGGTGACAATGATGACCATGAGAACCTTGGAGAGGACGAAAGCAATGGATGTCGAGCGAGTCTAACATGATACTGTGAAAGTTCAATCCATAATGGATCCAACACAGCCGCGAGAGTCCAGTCCAAAGCGGATCCAACACAGCAGCGAGAGTCCCGTTCACAGCGGAGCCAGCAGGAAACCATCCCAAGCGGAGGCGGATCAGCAGCGCAGGGATGTCCCAAGCCGATACACAGGCAAGCGGTCCATCCTGGGTCCCGACTCTGGACGAGCGGTCCATCCTGGGTCCCGACTCTGGACAGCCAGTACGTCATCCATGGCCACCGGATCGGACCGGACCCCCTCCACAAGGGAGAGTGGGACATAGGAGAAAAAGAAAAGAAACGGCAGATTAACTGGTCTAAAAAGGGAGTCTATTTAAAGGCTAGAGTATACAAATGAGTTTTAAGGTGAGACTTAAATGCTTCTACTGAGGTGGCATCTCGAACTGTTACCGGGAGGGCATTCCAGAGTACTGGAGCCCGAAATGAAAACGCTCTATAGCCCGCAGACTTTTTTTGGGCTTTGGGAATCACTAACAAGCCGGAGTCCTTTGAACGCAGATTTCTTGCCGGGACATATGGTACAATACAATCGGCAAGACAGGCTGGTTCTAGACTATGTAGTATTTTATCAGAGGAAGATAATTCCAAAGTTTCTGCCGGACCTAAATCGGGTTTTTGGGACAATAAGAAGGAATCGTTCAGCAGACCTCAGAGACCTTGTGGGGGTGTGAATGTTTAAGAGGTCTGGCATATTTTGAGGTGCTGATCCGTTAAGAGATTTGAAAACAAACTACAACATCTTAAAAATTAATTCTTATATGAACTGGGAGCCAGTGAAGAGATGCTAAAATGGACAAAATTGTCAAGTAAGAATGTATTCCGTGTTAGGAGTAATGGATCAAACAGTACTGAACTAATGATAAAGTATTAAACAAGGAGTTATGTCTGTCAATACCTCTCACTTTAAGAAGAAAACAGGTTATGGAACTGTGAAGCACAAAACTGTGTTAATCAGGAACTGATTCTTTGGGCTCACATGTGTCAGCTCAAACTAGAAGAAGCGGAAAGTGTTGCTTACCGCTGCCAATCCTGAAAAAGTCCAAATTCCAAAGTGTGGGATAATTTGGTATTTATAGCGCCGGATAGGGTAACATTTCATTTTTTCCTGTTTGCTATTTGGTTAGTTGATCAGACTTACATTCCATTTTTATTTCTGCACAAATATGTGTATATAAAACAAACATAACTATTGATTGTATTTGCCAGTCAAATTTAGTGTTTTTTTTTTATTCCAGCAGATGGCGCCATTATAAAACACCAACACAGTATAAATGCAGTGAGGTGTCATTTAGTCATCACAACATAATAGATAGTACACATTCAAATGGAACGGTTTGGTTATTTAAAATAAAATCTGAGTCTTTTTGACAACAGACCCAATATGAATGGAATTAGCTTCATGCAAAGTCGGACGCTGCGCAATCAAACCAAATTTCCTCCAGATCTCATTCATATTTGACAGCAATTTCAATTCAACATAGAAAATCCCCATAAACATAATCAGATGCTTATAAACCTGCCAGATCTCATCAGCTCAGCGTATCGTTTGTTTTGCTTGGATCCAGAAGAAAGGCTCAATCTGGATGACATGTATTTACTTCATAGGTGATTGTGTTAACGCTTGAACGCAGGTCTGCATTCCTTCAAGCCTTCATTGTGTTTTTCTTCCCTCATTTTTCATTTCATGACCCCAAAAGGGACAAGCGGTAGTAAATAGATGGATGGATGGATTTTAACAACTTCAAATGCTGCTCAGTTCCTGCTACGCTCAACCTTATCACCTGGCACGTCTGTATCCACAGTCTATTTTCTGTATGTGCGCCTGACTGTCATATCACTCGTATGACCTTGCTTTGCTCTGCTCCCATCTGATGTTTTATTCAATGCTGAAAAGGCATGTGAGCGCAAAAGAAAAATGAAACGTCGAGACAGCTTCAGGTCCATCTAGTTCAATGATAGTCAACCATGCTGCAGATTTCACCTGTGGCAATGAAACATGCGTAAACACAGTTGTCTATATTCAAACGGTTGTGTAGTATTTGATTGATTGATTAAAATTTCTCTTAGTAGATTGCACAGTACAGTACATATTCCGTACAATTGACCACTAAATGGTAACACCCGAATAGGTTTTTCAACTTGTTTGAGGCGGGGTCTACGTTAATCAATTCATTGTACGAATATATACTATCAGCATAATACAGTAATCACACAAGTTAATCATCAGGGTATAAACATTGAATTATTTACATTATTTACAATACGGGGGGTGGGATGTGGAGGGGGTTGTGACAGGGAGGGTGGCTATCAGTCTACTTCAGTCACCAACAATTATACCATCTGAGAAATTGACATTATAACAGTGTAGGTCTGACTTGGTAGGATATGTACAGTGAGCGGCGACCATAGTGGGCTTGGAAAACATAATAACAAGTACGTATATAGATTTGATTATTTACAATCCAGGGAGGTGGGATGTGGTGGGGAGAAGGGGTTAGTTTAGGGTTGTAGTTGCCTGGAAGTATTATTTTAGGGAGGTTTTGAAGGAGGATAGAGATGCAATTTATTTTAGACCTGTTGGGAGTGCATTCCATATTGATATGGCATAGAATGAGAATGAGTTGAGACCTTTGTTTGATCGGAATCTGGGTTTGACATGGTTTGTGGAGCTCCCCCTGGTGTTGTGGTTACGGCGGTCATTTACGTTCCACGAAGTAGTTTGACATGTACTTCGATATCATTGAGGTGTAACAAATTTTACAGACTAGGATCGGTGCAAGTTGTTTTACTCTGTCCTCCACCCTGAACCAGCCCATTTGGGAGAAGTGGGTAGGAGTGAGGTGTGATCTGGCGTGGCGGACTAGAGGTAACCTGACTAGCTTGTTTTGGGATGTTAAGAGTCTATATTTAAAGGGGTTTTGGAGGTGCTGGGGTACCAGGAGGTTCCATGCGTAGTCGAAAAAGGGTTGAATGAGAGTACTCGTTAGAATCTTCATGGTGCTTTTGTTGACCAGAGAGGAGATTCTGTAGAGAAATCTTGTTGACCTTTTTGATTACCTTGGTTGCCATTTAATCACAGGAAAGATTAGCCTCTAGTGCAGGGGTGGGCATTATGTTGATCGCGAGCTACCGGTCGATCGCGGAGGGTGTGTCAGTCGAGCTCAAGCCAGGCATTGAAAAAATAGACATAATGATGAGCAATCATCAATCTTCACCAAGACGTAACTTCCGTCAGTTGTTTGACATTCTCTGCACCCGAGGATCTTGTGAGATGATGCTGGCTGCTGCGAGTTCGATATTAAGAAAAAAAATCACTTACAGGACGGAGAGAAACACATTTTATTTCAACAGACTCTTGGGCCGTACCAGCTGTCAAAACTCTTAAGACCGACTGCAGAGTTCCTGTCTTCACCATAAAAGACCTGCTTCATCCTGCTTGTGCTAACAAATTAAGAGTCTCAGAAAGCTAGCGTGCATAAGCTAGCAAACTACGGAGTTTGATGACAATGTATTTCTGCCCCGCCCTCAGCGACCGCTTTCTCTGCTCTCTTGTCCACACACTCACTGACATCACTCACCTGCTGTCAACACATTAAAGGGCCACACACACATATGCTACTCACATAACAAAGTGTTTGAAAACGAATATACAAGTTGGACAAATGAGAAGCCAAATCCAACCACTTTCATGTGTTATTGAACAGAAAGGAGGCCTTTTTTTCTCCTCCATTTGAAAATGCGGACCTTAATAGCACCACTGTCTGATTCCATTCAAATACACCAACTTATATTCTTCTCTTCATGAAAGAAAGGAATCTATATGTGTTAAACATGCTTGTATTATCATTAAACACCATTAACTTGTTAACAAAAATGTCCCATTCATGAAAAAATAAATATGAATGAGGTAGATCTCCTCGGCTTGGTCTATTGAAAAGTAGCTCGCCTGCAGAAAAAGTGTGAAGACCCCTGCTCTAGTGATTGAACCAAGGTAGGTGACCTCATCTTTCCTGGTGATAACAATGTGTTTATTTCCAAAACAGCACTGCTAAGAACTATAGAAGGTGCTCAGAAAAACAGAAGCAGTAGACACTATTGTGTACCGACGTAAAAGCAGTCGCCTCTTTCAATATTTATTCAGGGATTTACACATGTTATTGTTTTCTGTACGGATTAAAATCACTTTCAGTCGAAGTGGAAGTTCCAGAATATGTTTGCCATGGAGCAGTTGTTTATACTAAAATATATATAAATATGTATATATATATATATATATATATATATATGTATATATACATTTATATATATATATATATATATATATATATATATATATATATATATATATATACATATATATATATATATATATATATATATATATATATATATATATGTATATATACACACGCATGTATATATATACATATATATATATATATATATATATATATATATATATATACATATATATATATATATATATTCTATATACATAGATAGATAGTACTTTATTGATTCCTTCAGGAGAATATACATATGTATATATACACACATATATATATCTATATATATATATATACATATATATATATATATATATATATATATATATATACACACACACCTATATACACGTATACTGTATGTGTGTATACATTAATATATATATATATATATATATATATATATATATATACATACATATATGCACACACATATACAGACATATACTGTTTGTGTATGTGTGTATATACATATACATATATATATACATACATATATATATATATATATATATACGTTCATACCCACGCACACACACACATACACACATATATGTATATATATATATATATATATATATATATATATATATATATATATATATATAAATACATATATATTTCATAGCGCCACATATAACCGAATGGGTCGGTATTTGACAATCCAGGAGAGGTATGTTTTGGTATACAAATAGATCAGCTGATATTTCTGTTCAATGTAAAGTTGCAGATTTTTGGGGAATTCTAATTTGTAAATAAAAGCTAGCACAACTCATCTAACAATGGAGCTAATGAAAGTCATTCTTTTCCACCTATAATGCTCTCCCAGAAACCTCCAACAACCTCCATCAGGTTTTATATACACACTATAAGTATATTTGTAATATAGAAACATTAATAATAACATGTAATATTTCCATATTCTGATCATTTTAAGCATATGGTGGTGTATTAACCTTACAGACGCATCCCGACTTTCACTTTCCCTGTCTTTCTGGCCATCTCTGGGTCTAAGTTGGATGTCAAAGTTGACCAACTTGTGGGTTTAGGTCCACAACCTTCTACTATCCAGGTGAGAGGCATGATTTATAATCTAGAATTAACTTTCCCCAACTCAGAGGCGATGCAGCAGCTCAGTATGTCAATATAGTAGCATAAACTAGGTAGCTCTCCGTGATCTCGGCAACGCTGTGTCGGTAATATTTGCTCAATATTCAAGTCGCGGCTTGTAATTGTAGCATTGATGGTGGTTTCTGGATGGTTTTTAGAAGGCTAAAGTAGAAAGGAATGTGAAACTGTCCAGATTCAGGCTGAGCCGCATCAGAGAAAATCATCAAATCGATTCTGGAAACGTCTACTGAGGTGAAAATAAAGGACCATAATGCCCCTCTAGATTAACAATAAAAAAAAACAAAGTATAATTTGTGGATTACTATTTACATACAAACAAATAAACATGAACTTATATGGATTATATAGAGTCTACAGTTTACCACATTTTTTTTTTTCGGGACACCAAAGTCAAGCCACAAAAACGCTGCCTCAGCTGTACATGCTACTGTAAACGTAGGTCACTTGTAATTGTAAACACTTCAGTTCTTTATGGAATATTTACCCAAACCCCCCGAATGAAAGTGTTGTACTCATCACAGTAGCGACCACTGAAGTGAAGATGGGTGAGGAGATAGCACCTTACCTGCAAGACAAGAAGGACACATACAGTTTAATCAAAACATGAATAAAAACTAACGTACACTGAAGATCGACCCGTTTGGTGTTTTAGGTCTAATACTGATGCTGATTATTAGTAGGTCAGAAGGTCGATGACGATTGATAGTAGCCGATATTCTTTTGAGGTAAACAATTTACAAGGCTTTATTTTTTAATTTTTGGAAAGGTCGGATGAATAGTTAATTCCATCCATCCATCTTCTTCTGCTTATCCGAGGTCGGGTCCTGGGGGCAGCAACCTAAGCAGGGAAACCCAGACTTTCCTCTCCCCAGCCATTTTGTCCAGCTCTTCCCGGGGGATCCCGAAGGCGTTCCCAGGCCAGCCGGGAGACGTAGTCTACCCAACATGCCCTGGGTCTTATCCGTTGCCTCCTACCGGTCGGACGTCCTAAAAAAACCTCCCTCCTTCTTCACCACAACGGATCGATACAGCGTCCGCATTACTGAAGACGCCGCACCGATCTGCCTGTCGATCTTACGATCCACTCTTCCCTCACTCGTGAACAAGAGTCCAAGGTACTTGAACTCCTCCACTTAGGGCAGGGTCCCCTCCCCAACCCGGAGATGGAACTCCACCCTTTTTCGGGTGAGAGCCATGGACTTGGACTTGGAGGTGCTGATAATCATCCCAGTGGCTTAACATCGCGAACCGATCCAATGAGAGCTGAAAATCCTGGCCAGTTGAAGCCATCTGGACCATGTCATCTGCAAGAAGCAGAGACCTAATCCTGCAGCCACCAAACCGGATCCCCTCAACGCCTTGACTGCGCCAAGAAATTCTGTCCATAAATGTTATGAACAGAATCGGTGACAAAGGGCAGCCTTGGCAGAGTCCAACCCTCACTGGAAACGTGTCCGACTTACTGCCAGCAATGTGGACCAGATCTGACACTGATCGTACAAGGAACGGACCGCCACCATCAGACAGTCTGATACCCCATACTCTCTGAACACTCCCCACAGGACTTCCCGAGGGACACGGTCAAATGCCTTCTCCAAGTCCACAAAGCACATGTAGACTGGTTGGGCAAACTACCATGCACCCTCAAGGACCCTGCAGAGTAGAGATGCGCGGTTTGCGGTCTCATCCGCGGAGTCGGTCGGGCGGGTGACATGACGAAAACATTGATTTTAATTAGATTCAAGTGAGTGGCGGTTGAACCATCTGGAAATATTTGATATACATGGTTCTGGGATCTGTATGCTTTGCCACTCAAAGAGCCATTTAAGACCCTATCACTCTTTTGAATGACTGCCGGCAGTCATCCAGATAAGTATTTGGGCATGCTATGAAGCCATTGGCTTTGTCGCCTTCTACAACATGTACGATCTGCTTGTCAGTCCAGCATCATGTTGTGTGTGGCTTCCGAGGCAACACGCACACGACTGCAAGGCATATTGGGTGACACAGAGTACACTGATGGTTGTGATATTAACAATTTTAACACGCTTAGTAATATGCGCCACGCTGTGAAGCCACACAATACAAGATTGACAAACACATTTCGGGAGAACATCCTCACAGTAACACAACATAAAGGCAACACAACAAATACCCAGAATCCTTTGTATTTGTGACATGACCTGACTATTTTATACACCCCGCTAGCAGCAAACGCCGCCAGTCCCCCACCCCACCCCCCCGTGTGTCGGTAAGGTGGGCGGGGTTGGGGGTGCTGGGGTGTAAAATATATTCAGTATGTGTCACGGGTACAAAGGATTATGGGTATTTGTTGTGTTGCGTTTATGTTGTGTTACTGTGAGGATGTTCTCCCGAAATGTGTTTGTCAATCTTGTTTGGTGTGGCTTCACAGCGTAGCGTATATTAGTAAGTGTTAAAGTTGTTTATATCACAACCATCAGTGTACTCTGTATCACCCAGTATGCCCTTCAATCTCATACGTGTGAATGCGGAAGCTGCACACATGTTGCCGGACTAATAATCGGTTCGTACATGTTGTTGAAGGTGTCAAAGGTAATGGCTTCACAGCACGACCATATTCTTGTCATCAGGATTTACGCAATTGGATATTCGCGAGAACGTTAGCGGCTCCAATTGTCTTCATTACTCTGTGAAACAGGTTTAAATAGCTCTGTGAGTGGTAAAGGCGGCCGACCTCTGATGTATTTCAGCGGGCGGTTGGCGGGCAGGTACGATTCTGATAAAATGTTGGTTCGGGTGGACGGCAGGTAGATGACGACTTTGGTGATTCAGTTGCGGATGATATAATTGCCTATCCGCGCATCTCTACTGCAGAGAGTATGGAGCTGGTCCACAGTGCCGTGACCAGGGCGAAAACCACACTGTTCCTCCTGAATCCGAGGTTCGACTATCCGGCGTAGCCTCCTCTTCAGTACACCTGAATGGACCTTACCGGGAAGGCTGAGGAGTGTGACCCCACGATAGTTGGAACACACTCTCCGGTTCCCTTTCTTAAAGAGTGGAACCATCAACCCGGTTTGCAAATCCAGAAGTACCGCCCCTGATGTCCACGCGAAAATGCAGAGTCTTGTCAACCAAGACAGCCCTACAGCATCCAGAGCCTTAGGGAACTCCAGGCGGATCTCATCCACCCCCAGGGCCTTGCCACCGAGGAGCTTTTTAACTACATCAGCAACCTCAGCCCCAGAGATAGGAGAGCCCATCACAGATTTCCCAAGCACTACTTCCTCATAGGATGAATAGTTATAATGTTTAATGTGGCGCTAATGTTGGGGTTGATTTAGCACGGCGGCGAAAGCAGCTGAGCCGACCGGGGAAAAATTCTCACAAAATCTTGAAAAAAAAATTCTCTCTGATATCAAAACATATTTCAGGAGAATTATTGAAAATAAGAGTCTTTTTTTAAATGTATTTTTCTTAAATGGGCACCAGCAAAAGGGGATTTTTTTTCATACTGTACATATTGTTATTTAAGTCACTAATTATTTATTTATTTTAAATACTGGTATCATGTGTGTATTTATTCTTTGTGCTGATATAGTAATTGTGTAGTTGTTTGAAAAAAAAAGAAAGAAAAAACCCAGTACCGATTTTAAAAAAAAAAAGGATGATGTCAAAATTACAATTATATGCTGATCTCGAACATATAGTATATTTACGGTATTGGACTATTTGTTTTTCCCTATTTTTTTCAATGAACACTGAAAACGTGTTACATATACTGTAAATTTCCAGACTATAAACCGATACTTTTCCCCTACGCTTTGGACTCTGCTGTTCATAAAACGGTGCGGCTAATGTATGTATTTTTCTTTGATGTCTGTCACAATGGTAAAAGTAAAAAAACATAGTACAGGAAAAATACACTGAAAATGTGTGTTATTATTTGGGCTATGTCGCCATTTCTTGTGCTATGTTGCCTTCCATTTAGTGCTTTCAACCAGAAGTAGAAGATTGGTTCCTGCTCCTAATCATCCATAGCGTTCCTACATATATGGGTTCTTTATTCATCGCTCCAAGCAACGTTTCTAAGTTTTACAATATAACTAAAAGACTTATTGCTTCCTAAACCGTCCTGTGTGTGACGTCTGTAGGAGTGCATAGGGGTAAATGCTAGTTTCGTTAGCATTAGCTAATAGGTTACCACGTTTACGAGCGTCTGTGTTAGTATTATTACAATTTCATTCCTTTTGTATTTTTTCAGTTTCACAAATTCCTCAGTAAATTCACCAAAATGTCAGCATGGAGTTATTGAGTCTGTTTAACTGATTGGAGAGCTCGCTTGAACAGCTTGTGGGTCCATGACGATGACTTATGTTTTGTGTGATCAGCCATTTTACTGCCAAGTTACAGACACTGTTTGGGGACAATTAAGGTATGAGAATAAAAACGTTTCTGCGTAAATAACTGATTTCACAACGTTTTACAAACCTGCGGCTTATAGTCATCTGGAAAATGATTTATGTCTTCTGAAATGTAGTGGGTGCGGCTTATATGCCGCGCTCTATAGTCCAAAACATGCAGTACAGTGCATTTATTTTAGGACATTAAAGAGGATATTATTGAAAACAACAATGGAAATAATGTGGCTGTACACACACACACACACACACACACACACACGATTCATTTCTTCAAGAACAGCAAACAAGAAAATAGCATGGCACAGTTAGAGGGCTGAGGGTTAATGTTTTTTTTTGTTTGTTTTGTTTTCTCATTCCTTTCCACGGTACGGTCATTGCTTTACTTTTCATGCTTTTTCTCCCCTGCCCCTGACACAGACGGGTTCCATATTTAGTTTGGCAGTGGCAGCTATATGCAATTTCGCTGTTACAGAGGTCCAGCTGATATTTAACCCGTTCACAGCCACGAGACAAGGGAATCAATCACCGGGTTAAAAAATAAATAAATAAAAAGAGCTACTGCCTTCAACACATTTGCTGGCAAGGACAGAAAACCCAAGGGAGACTAAGTGAAAGCCATTAGGCACCCATGGGAAAACATCTAGAAATGTCTGACCTCTTAAAATGCTTCTTCTCTAGCTTTTGGAAATACAGCAACAAGTATCGTTTTGTGCAAACATGAACATGAAATTCCATTTTTAATAGTCATAGGCTTAAACACGCCTCTAGTGTTGGATTTTTATTTTTTGAACAACGTGAATAGTGTATGACTTAAACCCCCCCACTGTGGAGCAAAATAAGGTTGCAAGGAGAGATGTCCGATAATATCGGACTGCTGATATTATCGGTCGATAAATGCTTTAATATGTAATATCGCAAATTATCAGTGTCCGTTTCAAAAAGTAAAATTTATGACTTTTTAAAACGCCGCTGTACGGAGTGGTACACGGATGTAGAGAGAAGTACAGAGCGCCAATAAACCTTAAAGGCACTGCCTTTGTGTGTCGGCCCAATCACACGATAACTATGGCTTTTCACACACACACAAGTGAATGCAAGCATACTTGGTCAACAGCCATACAGGTCACACTGAGGATGGCCGTATAAACAACATTAACACTGTTACAAATATGCGGCACACTGTGAACCCACACCAAACAAGAATGACAAACACGTTCCGGGAGAACATCTGCACCGTAACACAACACGACAAATATCCAGATTCCCTTGCAGCACTAACTCTTCCGGGACGCTACAATAAACAACCTGCTACCCCCCTCCCCTCTCCACGTCAACCCCCCCCCCATCGCTGCCCACATCAACCTCCTCATTTTCTCTCAAGGAGAGCACGTCCCAAATTCCAAGCTGCTGTTTTGAGGCATGTTATAAAAAAATTATGCACTTTGTGACTTTAAAAATAAATATGGCTATGCCATGTTGGCATTTTTTTCCATAACTTGAATTGATTTATTTTGGAAAACCTTGTTACATTGTTTAATGCATCCAGTGGGGCATCACAACAAAATTAGGCATAATAATGTGTTAATTCCACAACTGTATATATCAGTATCGGTTGATATTGGAATCGGTAATTAAGAGTCGGACAATATCGTAATATCGGATATAGGCACAAAATCCTTTATCGGACATCTCTAGTTGCAAGTGGCAGCATTTTGATAACGAAGGTGAGAGATAGAATCGAATCGACAAATTAACTTGTAGTTTAATATTTCATGTTTCATTAGTTTGTCATTAAGTTGTATGTTGCATTGTTTTCTGCATATACAACTATATTTATTAGTGGTGCGCGATAAATATCAGACGGATAAAAGGAATTATGTCACACCCATGAATACTATAACATAAAAAAATATGTAGACAAAGATCTAAAGATGAGCAAGAACCTAATAATGTGTTATTGGTTTGTCAGGGTGAGCAAATCAAGTGCTCCTTTTCCCTTTTTTTGTGGTTATGCCGTACTGTTGTAAACTTCACCTGAGCTGAAAGGTAATACTATTGTGCTATTCATTATTTGCACCAAATGTTCTGCAAAACATTCCGGGAGGAAGGGAAATAAACATCGCGCTTCAACACATCGAACATAATCAGCTGCTTGAAACAGCAGAATTGCTAAAAAATGGGAATTAAAAGGTAAAAAAAAGTGTGCAAAAACTACGATCAATCCATTAAAGGGGAACATTATCACAATTTCAAAAGGGTTAAAAACAATAAAAATCAGTTCCTAGTGGCTTGTTGTATTTTTTGAAGTTTTTTTCAAAATTTTACCGGTCCCGGAATATCCCTAAATAAAGCTTTAAAGTGCCTTATTTTCGCTATCTTCGAAACCACTATCCATTTCCCTGTGATGTCATACAGGGCTGGCAATACAAACAACATGGCGGTTACCACAGCAAGATATAGCGACATTAGCTCGGATTCAGACTCGGATTTCAGCGGCTTAAGCGATTCAACAGATTACGCATGTATTGAAACGGATGGTCGGAGTATGGAGGCAGATAGTGAAAACGAAATTGAAGAAGAAATTGAAGCTATTGAGCGAATAGCTATTGACGCTATTTCGCATCTTGTGACACTGGAGCAACTTAAATCCGTCGATTGGTAAGTGTTTGTTTCGCATTAAATGTGGGTATCTAATTTCAAATGTACATACAGCTAGCGTAAATAGCATGTTAGCATCGATTAGCGTAGCATGTTAGCATCGATTAGCTGGCAGTCATGCCGTGACCAAACATGTCTGATTAGCACATAAGTCAACAACATCAACAAAACTCACCTTTGTGATTTCGTTGACTTAATCGTTGCAAATGCATCTGCAGGTTATCCATACATCTCTGTGCCATGTCTGTCTTAGCATCGCTGGTAAAATGTGCAGACACTCTGGTACATTCAATGGGGGTCTGGCGGCAGATTTCTTGCCAGTGGTGCAACTTGAATCCCTTCTGTTAGTGTTATTACACCCTCCGACAACACACCAACGAGGCATGATGTCTCCAATGTTCCAAAATTTACTCGAAAAAACTGAAAATAACAGAGCTGAGACCCGGTGTTTGTAATGTGAAAATGAATATGGCGGGTGTATTACCTCGGTGACGTCACGTTCCGACGTCATCGCTAAAAGACCGATAAACAGAAAGGCGTTTAATTTGACAAAATTCACCCGTTTAGAGTTTGGAAATCGGTTAAAAAAATACATGGTCTTTTTTCTGCAACATCAAGGTATATATTGACGCTTGCATAGGTTTGGTGATAATGTTCCCCTTTAAATGTATCCATTCAATTAGAAAAAAACTTTGATTTATATTCTGTTTTTTCGAGTAATTGTTCGATTGTAACTAATACCAATTTATAAAGTCAGGAGTGTGGATTGCCCACTTCTTTAAACCCTAAGTAGATACAGCACAAACATAAATTGAATATTTGTAAATGTGACTGCTGTATAAATACAAATTGATTAAAACAGATATGTCACTTACGATGCAATGACAAAACTGTAAAACATAAAAAAAAACATAAAACCTTGCACATTAAGTATAAATAATCTCGGATATGTACAAATAAAAATGGAAAGTGAAACTGCTCAGGATTGGAGAGCAGTTAAAAAAACCATCACATGTGGAATCATAAATTTAAAATGTGCGTCCCATTTCCATATGGTGCAGCAAAAAGGGTGGAGAACTTCACCGGTAGTGAAAGTAAAAGTACTGTACATACACCGATATACAGTAATACACAAGTCACTTCCATTTAAACCGGGGGTCTGCAATCTGCGACATGAGGATTTTTAGCGCCACCCTAGTGGCTCCAAGGTTTTTAAAATTTTTTATGAAAATAGAAAAGATGGGGGAATGTTTTTTATTTTTTATAAGGATTTCTGAAGGAGGACAATATGACACAAACGTCCCTATTTGTTAGAAATCCCACTGATTTTAATACACATGCTTCACTGATGAGAGTATTTGGTCGGGTGCCGTTTTGTCCTACTAATTTTGGCGGTTATTGAACACACCGTAGTTTGTTTACATTTACTGCTTTCTTCAATGATGCCAGAGGAAGACATGTTTTATGCCAATCATTCTTTGTATTCTTTTGTATACCAAATGTTTCATACTGTACCTGAATGCACAAACGTGAACTTTGTTGATGGTATTGACTTGTGTGGAGTGCTTATCGAACATATTTGGTCAGTGCATGACTGCAAGCTAATCCATGCTAACATGCAATTTAGGCTAGCTGTATGTACAACATCATTATGCCTCACTTGTCGGTATATTTTAGCTCATTTAATTTCCTTTACATATGTCCTCTGTGTATTTAGTTTATATCTGCATTTCTCGTGATATATTATCTGTATGCAATATTGGCTGCATTTCTGATAGTTGTTTGTATGCCATGTTTGTTCCAGACCACAGCAAACCTTACCAAGCTGGCAAAGATAGTTATAAATCCATTAGAAGAAGACAGCCAGCCATATCCTTTAAATTTGGACACACACATTCTAAAACAGTAATTTCCAAGAGTTATCTCACCCTCTTTTTAACTAATGTTTTCCAATATTGTAAAAATGTGTAGAATAAATATTACATTTAAACATTTCTGTCTATGAAAATTTGTGTCAGCCCGTGACACATAGTCATTTTGATAGTAGGCTAATATAGCTAATATAGACACTTACATCATGTTTTGACTTCATTATCTCGCTTTTTATTCTCTGCGTCTCCAGAGAGATTTTTTCTTCTTTTTTTAAAAATATTTTTGGTCTAATATGGCTCTTTCAACAGTTGGGTTGCATACCCTTGATTTAAATCAACAGGATCAAGTCAGCAGAAAACAAAATATTTTGAAAAATTTAATTCTGTAAAAATCTTTTAGATTTAGGGACTAAATTAGATATCGGCCGATATGGCTTTTTAATAAAGATGAAGAATATTAGTAGTCAAGGAGACCGACCGTTAACAGGTATTTGGAGTCGAAAATCATAATAACATCAAACACCTTTGTTTCATGTGTCTAAGAGGAACATCAACATTTTATTTCAAATTATGGCAAATATCCTGGGAAAGTTGGTAAAAAAATGGCATTTCTCTACATCGCAATAACTCATCTATTCCATTTTATACCATTTTGTAACACTTTTAATACATTGTACGGTTTGCTCCTGAAATATTGAGAACATTTGAATAAAAACAATTCTGGGCTCCTTCACGTAGGTTATAGTTGAGACATTTTTCAACATGGCTGACATCATTTCTTCCTGAATGTTACAGAAAGTATGAGAATGTGTGAGCTGCTGCTTGCTCTTCTTTACTTATATAATTATCTCCTATTTTTCAAGATATTTACACAAAGTTTACATTTTTGCCGAGATATCTTTTCTGTCTCATTATTTCATAAAAATATAGCTCGGTTGGTGGAGTGGCCGTGCCAGTAACTTGAGGGTTCCAGGTTCGATTCCCGCTTCCGCCATCCTAGTCACTGCAGTTGTGTCCTTGGGCAAGACACTTTACGCACCTGCTCCCAGTGCCACCCACACTGGTTTAAATGTAACTTAGATATTAGGTCTCATTATGTAAAAGCGCATTGAGTCACTAGAGAAAAGCGCTATATAAATATAATTCACTTCACATTGAATCAAAATGATAAACAATGAGGGCATTTATTATTCGTAAATTAAAGAAATAAAAAAAAATTGGGCTGCAGCAAAAATATATTTTTTCTCATGCAGGGCAAAAGGGCTTATTTCTATCTATTTCACTAAATAATCTTTTTTTGAATACTGGTATCACGTGTATCGTTAGAAAAAAAAAACAGAGAGAAAGGCTGATACCGATATACGTTAAAATGACAAATATTGGTGGATGGCTAGTCTAAACAACACTTTCTTTGATTCTTCACTGTTAAGCAATAACATCAGAAGATGTCCCACACTCTGTCCAGGCAGTGAACTCAACAATAAAACGTGGTTTTCTCACAGGCGGTTAGCTCTCCCCAGGTGCCACTTGAAGCCAGGAAGGCTATGCATATTAACCTTACTTGAACGAGCAGAGGCTGAGCTCCGTAATGGGCTCACTCGCTCCGGTCGCCCTCCTCCGGAGAACATGACACCCGAATTTGCATACAAAGACGTGGGTGACAGGAAGTTGGTGCATGAATGAGTGTACGTTTACGTCATGATTTGCAGTGGTATGGATTGAGCCCGGAGCTGAAGTGGTAAGAAGACATTTGTTTAGAAACCTATTAAAAAAAATAGAATTTGCAATTTCAGTAGAATTTGCAGGTGAACGCCCAATGTGCGCGAGGCGCCAATACACGTGAGTGGAAGTGAAATTCTTGAATGTCCAGGGTGAGTGGAGTGTGTGGATGTGGGAACGGTTCAAATCAGTTGAAAAATGTGGGATATAGTGTTGTTTGTATATGGCCCATTCGTTTTCAATGGGGGGAAATTCCAGGTAATATGGGAATTTTTGAAACCGGGTAAATGCTGGCTTGAAATGTCTAGGGCGAGTGGAATGTGTGGATGTTGGAACGGTTAAAATCGCAAGAGATATGTAAGATATGCAGTATATTGTATAAAGTCCATGTGGGGAGAAAATTCTGGGAAATCCCAGGAAAACCGTGGATTTTGGAAAGGGAAAACATGTTTTGCGTTCGATATGTCGGAAGAGTACTGTGGGTACGGAATCGGGTTTAAAAATAGCGCAACCTTTTGAGAATTTAAGGCAATGTAAAACTATGAATTCAATAGATAGAACAGAATAAATAGAATCGAATAGAATAGAATAAAGTTAAAGTTGAAGTACCACTGATAGTCACACACACACAAGGTGTGGTGAAACTAGCCTCTGCATTAATACGTCCAATCATTTGAATAGGAATTTCCTGAAAGTTTGGGAAATTTTGAAAATGTCGATCATGGCACAATTGTCCTGGATGATATGAATGGGTTGGTGTTTAAATGGAATGGTTGAAAAATGTGGACATAGTAACAGTTGAATTGAGATTGGGTATTTCGGAATTCCTGGAATTTCGAGAAAAGCCGGATTTTGTAAGGGAAAAAAATAGGGGTTTTTTTTGTTGTGCAGACTAAGACGAATATTTTGAAGGTGGAATAGTCACAATGGGTTATAACATGTGGACTGTGAAAACCTTTCCAGGCACAGGTGAAAATAGTGTTTTGGAAAGGAATTACTGGAATTGTTTTTTAACTTGGAAAATGGTAGTTTGATTGTCCAATGTGAGGGCAGTGTGCGGATGGTTGAATGGTTCAAGTCAGTTGAGAAATGTGGGATATGGAGGAAACTATGAATGCGTCCAATGATTCGAATAGGAATTTCCTTGAAATTTGGGAATTTCGGGATTTTTTTAAAATATCGATCCCGGCACAATTGTCCTAGAATTGATACAATACGTTGGTGTTTTTTTTGGAATCGGTTGAAAAATGTAGACATAGTAACAGTTGGAATGGAGATTGGGTAT
The DNA here is from genome assembly GCF_033978795.1 of Nerophis ophidion. NCBI lineage: Eukaryota > Metazoa > Chordata > Actinopteri > Syngnathiformes > Syngnathidae > Nerophis > Nerophis ophidion. Next base: position 33,511,416 of record NC_084629.1, on the reverse strand, counting down.
TTCTGAATTCCTGGGATTTCGGGAAAAGCCGGAATTTTTAAGGAAAACATTTGTTTTATTTGTTGTCCCAAATAAGAGGAATGTTTTGAAGGTGGAATAGTCACAATGGAATATAACATGTGGACTGTGAAAACCTTTCCAGGCAGAGGTGAAAATAGGGCTTTGGAAAATAATTACTGGAATTGTTTTCTTTAACTTGGAGAATGGTAGTTTGATTGTCCAAGATGAGTGGAGTGTGAGGAAGGTTGAACGGTTCAAATCGGTTGAGAAATGTGGGATATGGAGAGAACTATGAATGCGTCTAATGATTTGAATAGGAATTTCCTTGAATTTGGGGAATTTCGGGATTTTTTAAAAATATCTATCCTGGCACAATTGTCCTAGAATTGATACAATACGTTGTTTTTTTGGGGGGGAATCGGTTGAAAAATTTGGACATAATAACAGTTGGAATTGAGATCGAGTATTTCTGAATTCCTGGAATTTTGGGAAAAGCCGGAATTTTTAAGGAAAAAAATTGTGTTATTTGTTGTCCCAAATAAGAGGAATGTTTTGAAGGTGGAATAGTCACAATGGAATTTAACATGTGGACTGTGAAAACCTTTCCAGGCAGAGGTGAAAATAGGGCTTTGGAAAAGAATTACTGGAATTTTTTTTTTTACTTGGAGAATGATAGTTTGATTGTCCAAGGTGAGTGGAGTGTGAGGAAGGTTGAATGGTTCAAATCAGTTGAGAAATGTGGGATATGGAGAGAACTATGAATGCGTCCAACTATTTGAATAGGAATTTCCTTGAAATTTGGGAATTTCGGGATTTTTAAAAAATATCGATCCTGGCACAATTGTCCTAGAATTGATACAATACGTTGGTGTTTTTTTGGAATCGGTTGAAAAATGTGGACATAGTAACAGTTGGAATTGAGATTGGGTATTTCTGAATTCCTGGAATTTCGCGAAAAGCCGGAATTTTTAAGGAAAAAAATAGTGTTATTTGTTGTCCCAAATAAGAGGAACGTTTTGAAGGTGGAATAGTCACAATGGGATATAACATGTGGACTGTGAAAACCTTTCCAGGCAGAGGTGAAAATAGGGGTTTGTAAAATAACTACTGGATTTTTTTCTTTTAACTTGGAGAATGGTAGTTTGATTGTCCAAGGTGAATGGAGTGTGCGGAAGGTTGAACGGTTCAAATCGGTTGAGAAATGTGGGATATGGAGAGAACTATTAATGCGTCCAATGATTTGAATAGGAATTTCCTTGATATTTGTGAATTTCTGGATTTTTAAAAGATATCGATCCTAGAATTGATACAATACGTTTTTTTTGTTTTTTTTTGGAATCGGTTGAAAAATGTGGACGAAATAACAATTTGAAATGAGAATGGGTATTTTGGATTTCCTGGAGTTTCAGGAAACCCCAGAAATTGCAAGTGTAAAAAATAAGGGCATTTGTTGTCCTATCTAAGAGGAATGTTTTGAAGGCAGAATAGTCACAATGGGTTATAAAAATGTGGACTGTGAAAACTTTCCAGGCAGAGGTGAAAATAGGGCTTTGGAAAGGAATTACTGGATTTTTTTTTTTAACTTGGAAAATGGTAGTTTGATTGTCCAATGTGAGTGGAGTGTGCGGATGGTTAAATTGTTCAAATCGGTTGAGAAATGTGGGATATGGAGAGAACTATGAATGAGTCTAATGATTTGAATAGGAATTTCCTTGAAATTGGGGAATTTCGGGATTTTTATAAAATATCTATCCTGGCACAATTGTCCTAGAATTGATACAATACGTTGGTGTTTTTTTGGAATCGGTTTAAAAATGTGGACATAGTAACAGTTGGAATTGAGATTGGGTATTTCTGAATTCCTGGAATTTTGGGAAAAGCCGGAATTTTTAAGGAAAAAAATAGTGTTATTTGTTGTCCCAAATAAGAGGAATGTTTTGAAGGTGGAATAGTCACAATGGGATATAACATGTGGACTGTGAAAACCTTTCCAGGCAGAGGTGAAAATAGGGCTTTGGAAAAGAATTACTGGAATTTTTTTTTTACTTGGAGAATGGTAGTTTGATTGTCCAAGGTGAATGGAGTGTGCGGAAGCTTAAACGGTTCAAATCGGTTGAGAAATGTGGGATATGGAGAAAACTATGAATGCGTCCAATGATTCGAATAGGAATTTCCGTACAATTTGGGAATTTCGGGATTTATAAAGATTATTGATCCTGGCACAATTGTCCAAGAATTGATACAATAAGTTTGTGTTCTTTTGGAATCAGTTGAAAAATGTGGACGTAGTAACAGTTTGAATTGAGATTGGGTATTTTGGAATTCCTGGAATTTTGGCAACACCCTGAATTTCCAAGGAAAAATGATAAGGGCGTTTGTTGTCCCATCTAAGAGGAATATTTTGAAGGCGGAATAGTCACAATGGGTTATGAAATGTGGACTGTGAAAACTTTCCAGACAGAGGTGAAATTAGGCCTTTGTAAATTAATACCTGGAATTTTTTTTAACTTAAAAAATAGTAGTTTGCTCATCTAAGGTGTTTGGATGGTGGAAGAGTTCCAATCGCTTGAGAAATGTGGCAATCGTGCAAGTTCGAAAAATGGCCAATTCATTTTCAATGGGAAAAACGTCCCTTAAATCCGGGGAATTCTGTGTAATTTCGGATTTCTTTTTTTTTTTTTTTTTTTTTGGTGAACTCCCAATTCCCGGTCAAGCCGAACATTTTGATAGTTTTTGGCCTGAATAATAATAAAAATATGCATTTTTGGTGTGGATTACGTTTGTATAATGCTTGGTCATTCACAAAATAAAAGCCTTTTGATCACTTTTAAACTTCGACTGCATAAAATTAAATGTGTAATCCGATTAATTACTTTTGCGTATGTTATAACGCATTGCAATGTAATGTGGCACGCTACTTTTAATGTTGTTGTATGTCAAAAATTAGCAGAACACTAAAATAAACTTGGTATCAAATAGGAGGAAACATCCCACAGCAAACATGTAATACTACTATTAAGAGGGAATAATGAACAACAAATCCATCCATCCATCCATTTTCACCGCTTGTCCCTTTTGGGTTCGTGGGGGTTGCTGGAGCCTATCTCAGCTGCATTCGGGCGGTGGGCGGGTTACACCCTGGACAAGTCGCCACCTCATCGCAGGGCCAACACAGATTGACAGACACAACATTTAAACTCACGTTCACACACTAGGGCCAATTTTAGTGTTGCAAATCATCCTATCCCCAGGTGCATGTCTTTGGAGGTGGGAGGAAGCCGGAGTACCCGGAGGGAACCCACGTAGTCACGGTAAGAACATGCAAACTCCACACGGAAAGATCCGAGCGCAGGCTCGAACCCAGGACTACTCGGGATCTTTGTATTGTGAGGCACACCGTGCTGCCCTGAACAACAAATCTTTATTAAATAATATCAATATGGACCCGCAAACTTTCCCTTTTCAGTATGTGGCCCTTGGTGGAAAAAGTTTGGACACCCCTGAACTAAAATATCAGTATTTTGATCTTAAAGCATAAAGTTCTGTATCAGCTCTATCAATATTTCAGTATCGATCCGTACATCACAACTGCCAGATATTTGAAGTTGTTTTTTCTTTTGGTAACACATTAATTACATGTATTTGAAGAATAATTCAGTTAGTAATTAAATGTACCAGTATTTAATTACCTTTTAAAAAGTAATTTCACATAACTTGTGACTGAGAATAAAAAAAAAAAAAAGTGTGGCACCTGCTGTTTGGATATCAGTCAAGTAGCAATGAAAAGTAGAAATAATTGCAGGTTGAAATGGGGAGGAAAGAGTTAACCTTGCTTCACCGGGCCCCAAAGTGTTAGTGCAGCTCTTTTCTCAATTACACGTGGGCGTAGGAGGGTCCCGAGAGGGCCACCATGATAAAGTGGGCTAATATTTCCGCGCTCAAAAAGTCCGCTCCTGCCCCGTTTCTTCACCTTCTCTCCTAAAGGAAGTCAGCCAATATGTGTCACGGCGACACCATCTCTCCCAAGATAATGAAACTGCCCGCCTATAAAAATAATTTGAATTTCACACCCTGCTGCCTCAGTTTGGTAGGGGATCAACGGCGCACTGGCATAAATTAGCCTCCATGCACTGCGCTGATCGATAACTGCCCTGTCCGTCACCTATTGATCTGAGGCGGTCAGTGGGACTGGAGTATGACCTGCATCTGCACACAAACACACGCTGTGGATGCATATTCCAATGTATATACTGTATGTGTTCACTTCAGCTGAGCAGCAGGTGTTTAAACAGGATGTTGAGCTTTAAGTAGATGGATAAAGACTAAAACAGCGGGGACTGTGAGACCGAAATAGAGAGTTATTATTACTACCAACACACAGTATTGCCATCCTGATTGGCTGCCAGCTAAAATGAACCGCAGCTCTGTCCCAGTGGTTACATGGATAATGATTGAACCATAAATTTCGGATCATGAGTCGCTCCTTTTTACCTAAGCTTTGAACTCTGTGGCTTATAAAAGGCTGCAGCCAGCAGCAAATAAAATAAAATAAAACAACTAGCAAATACAGTGAAAGTGTGTGTTATTTGTTGTGCTACGGCGCCATCATTTTGGACGAGTTCACTCAACGCAGAGGCTGCAGTGCTCTTCTCTTTAGAGCTTTGAACTGGGTGTGCATACGCCGTTCCGTTTTCCAAGCCGTCCATAGCATTTCTACTCGTACGGATTCTTCATTCATCACAGCAAGCAACCGTTGTAAGTTTTACAATATAACAAAAACAATTCTAACTTACTAATCCCATGTGCAATGTCTGTATGAATGTTTTCATGCATATTTGTACGTGCTATCGTAATGTGTTGAGGCTAGCGTTGTTTCCTGCAGGTTTAGTGCCAGGAAGATGGTGTCTTATTACTGATTACACGTGTTTTGATCTGACTATAGTCCTTTTGAAAACATCCAAAAAAGTGCTATACTGTCCAGGTGACTTTTCCTCTTTTATCCACAATTTCTTCATTTTCAATTAACCGGACTGCGCAGCCAAATGTGATAGTTGATACTGTTAATTGATTGGCTGTTAGCGTGTCATTCCCACTGATTAGTGATCACTTGCTTTGTTGCTCCATGTCGCAACTAGCTTTGTTCATGCAACAACGTTGCTTTTTTACTTCCTGTTTTTTTCCGACAAAGAGCAAGAAAAAAAAAACATGTATTCATACACACAACCATACGTGTATATATACACACATAATCATGCGTGTATAAATACATACATGGACATACATGTATACATATATATATATATATATATATATATATATATATATATATATATATATATATATATATATATATTATATACACACACATACATATGTGTATATATATATATATATATATATATATATATATATATATATATATATATATATATATATATACACGCAAATTTAATTTTTTCATTTTCCTGAGGGAACTCTCCTGAAGGAATCAATAATGTACTATCTATCTAAATATACAAACATATATATATATATATATATATATAGTATATACATGGACATATATATATATATCTATTGTGTACCAATATATATGTATATATATATATATATATGTCTAGCATTAAAAGATTACAGTTGGTACAAAATGCGGCTGCTAGACTTTTGACAAGAACAAGAAAGTTTGATCACATTACGCCTGTACTGGCTCACCTGCACTGGCTTCCTGTGCACTTAAGATGTGACTTTAAGGTTTTACTACTTACGTATAAAATACTACACGGTCTAGCTCCATCTTATCTTGCCGATTGTATTGTACCATATGTCCCGGCAAGAAATCTGCGTTCAAAGGACTCCGGCTTATTAGTGATTCCCAAAGCCCAAAAAAAGTCTGCGGGCTATAGAGCATTTTCCGTTCGGGCTCCAGTACTCTGGAATGCCCTCCCGGTAACAGTTCGCGATGCCACCTCAGTAGAAGCATTTAAGTCTCACCTTAAAACTCATTTGTATACTCTAGCCTTTAAATAGACTCCCTTTTTAGACCAGTTGATCTGCCGTTTCTTTTCTTTTTCTTCTATGTCCCACTCTCCCGTGTGGAGGGGGTCCGGTCCGATCCGGTGGCCATGTACTGCTCGCCTGTGTATCGGCTGGGGACATCTCTGCGCTGCTGGTCCGCCTACGCTTGGGATGGTTTCCTGCTGGCTCCGCTGTGAACGGGACTCTCGCTGCTGTGTCTTGGATCCTCTTTGGACTGGACTCTCGCGACTGTGTTGGATCCATTGTGGATTGAACTTTCACAGTATCATGTTAGATCCGCTCGACATCCATTGCTTTCCTCCTCTCTAAGGTTCTCATAGTCATCATTGTCACCGACGTCCCACTGGGTGTGAGTTTTCCTTGCCCTTATGTGGGCCTACCGAGGATGTCGTGGTGGTTTGTGCAGCCCTTTGAGACACTAGTGATTTAGGGCTATATAAGCAAACATTGATTGATTGATTGATTGATATATATATATATATATATATATATATATATATATATATATATATATATATATATATATATATATATATATATATATTTTGTGTACCAATATATATGTATATATATATATATATATATTGGTACACAAAAATTTCAGTTCGGTACATACCTCGGTTTAGAGGTCACGGTTCGGTTCATTTTCGTTACAGTAAGAAAACAACAAAATATACATTTTTGGTTATTTATTTACCAAATTTGTAAACAATGGCATAACGTACATATATACACAGGAGGGTCCATTGCCAGGGTTAATTTGGTCAACTAATATAAAATAAAAATAAATGTTAAATGGGTTGTATAGCGAGTTTCTA